>NW_026697420.1:0-71116 GCF_030435755.1 Ochotona princeps | reverse complement strand
TCACCAATATTTGCGTCTAGAGCCTTTGCATTGAGGGCTATCTGAAAACGGCTGTGGCGCTGAAGTTGCCTGTGAATGTGGAGTTGGTGGCATGTGAAACCCGCATGTGGAGCAATCGTTTGTGTGGGATGCTCACCCAGCTTCATTTCAGTCCTAGGCACTCAAAGGGCACTAAGCATAGAGTGTGAAAACTGAGTTTCCTTGAGAGCTGCTTGGAAGCCTGATGGTGTGTGAAGTTAGTGAGCCAAATGGAGTTGTTCTCCCACAAGAACCACTCGGCTGATCCTTCTTCAATATGCCCTTCACCAACATGCAGTGTTTCCTTGATTGAATTAGCTCTCACACCAATATTTGCGTCTAGAGCCTTTGCATTGAGGGCTATCTGAAAACGGCTGTGGCGCTGAAGTTGCCTGTGAATGTGGAGTTGGTGGCATGTGAAGCCCGCATGTGGAGCATTCTTTTGTGTGGGATGCTCTACCAGGTTCATTCCTAGATAATGCACTCAAAGGGCACTAAGCATAGAGTGTGAAATCTGAGTTTCCTTGAGAGCTGCTTGGAAGCCTGATGGTGTGTGAAGTTAGTGAGCCAAATGGAGTTGTTCTCCCACAAGAACCACTCGGCTGATCCTTCTTCAATATGCCCTTCAGCAACATGCAGTGTTTCCTTGATTGAATTAGCTCTCACACCAATATTTGCGTCTAGAGCCTTTGCATTGAGGGCTATCTGAAAACGGCTGTGGCACTGAAGTTGCCTGTGAATGTGGAGTTGGTGGCATGTGAAACCCGCATGTGGAGCATTCGTTTGTGTGGGATGCTCTACCAGGTTCATTCCTAGATAATGCACTCAAAGGGCACTAAGCATAGAGTGTGAAAACTGAGTTTCCTTGAGAGCTGCTTGGAAGCCTGATGGTGTGTGAAGTTAGTGAGCCAAATGGAGTTGTTCTCCCACAAGAACCACTCGGCTGATCCTTCTTCAATATGCCCTTCACCAACATGCAGTGTTTCCTTGATTGAATTAGCTCTCACACCAATATTTGCGTCTAGAGCCTTTGCATTGAGGGCTATCTGAAAACGGCTGTGGCGCTGAAGTTGCCTGTGAATGTGGAGTTGGTGGCATGTGAAACCCGCATGTGGAGCATTCGTTTGTGTGGGATGCTCACCAAGCTTCATTTCAGTCCTAGGCACTCAAAGGGCACTAAGCATAGAGTGTGAAAACTGAGTTTCCTTGCTTGCTTGGAAGCCTGATGGTGTGTGAAGTTAGTGAGCCAAATGGAGTTGTTCTCCCACAAGAACCACTCGGCTGATCCTTCTTCAATATGCCCTTCAGCAACATGCAGTGTTTCCTTGATTGAATTAGCTCTCACACCAATATTTGCGTCTAGAGCCTTTGCATTGAGGGTTATCTGAAAACGGCTGTGGCGCTGAAGTTGCCTGTGAATGTGGAGTTGGTGGCATGAGAAACCCGCATGTGGAGCATTCGTTTGTGTGGGATGCTCTACCAGGTTCATTCCTAGATAATGCACTCAAAGGGCACTAAGCATAGAGTGTGAAAACTGAGTTTCCTTGAGAGCTGCTTGGAAGCCTGATGGTGTGTGAAGTTAGTGAGCCAAATGGAGTTGTTCTCCCACAAGAACCACTCGGCTGATCCTTCTTCAATATGCCCTTCAGCAACATGCAGTGTTTCCTTGATTGAATTAGCTCTCACACCAATATTTGCGTCTAGAGCCTTTGCATTGAGGGCTATCTGAAAACGGCTGTGGCGCTGAAGTTGCCTGTGAATATGGAGTTGGTGGCATGTGAAACCCGCATGTGGAGCATTCGTTTGTGTGGGATGCTCTTCTAGAATCATTCCTAGATAATGCACTCAAAGGGCACTAAGCATAGAGTGTAAAAACTGAGTTTCCTTGAGAGCTGCTTGGAAGCCTGATGGTGTGTGAAGTTAGTGAGCCAAATGGAGTTGTTCTCCCACAAGAACCACTCGGCTGATCCTTCTTCAATATGCCCTACAGCAACATGCAGTGTTTCCTTGATTGAATTAGCTCTCACACCAATATTTGCGTCTAGAGCCTTTGCATTGAGGGCTATCTGAAAACGGCTGTGGCGCTGAAGTTGCCTGTGAATGTGGAGTTTTGGCATGTGAAACCCGCATGTGGAGCATTCGTTTGTGTGGGATGCTCTACCAGGTTCATTGATTGGTAGATAATGCACTCAAAGGGCACTAAGCATAGAGTGTGAAAACTGAGTTTCCTTGAGAGCTGCTTGGAAGCCTGATGGCGTGTGAAGTTAGTGAGCCAAATGGAGTTGTTCTCCCACAGGAACCACTCGGCTGATCCTCTTCAATATGCCCTTCACCAACATGCAGTGTTTCCTGATTGAATTAGCTCTCACACCAATATTTGCGTCTAGAGCCTTTGCATTGAGGCTATCTGAAAACGGCTGTGGCGCTGAAGTTGCCTGAGAATGTGGAGTTGGTGGCATGTGAAACCCGCATGTGGAGCATTCGTTTGTGTGGGATGCTCTACCAGGTTCATTCCTAGATAATGCACTCAAAGGGCACTAAGCATAGAGTGTGAAAACTGAGTTTCCTTGAGAGCTGCTTGGAAGCCTGATGGTGTGTGAAGTTAGTGAGCCAAATGGAGTTGTTCTCCCACAAGAACCACTCGGCTGATCTTCTTCAATATGCCCTTCACCAACATGCAGTGTTTCCTTGATTGAATTGCTCTCACACCAATATTTGCTTCTAGAGCCTTTGCATTGAGGGCTATCTGAAAACGGCTGTGGCGCTGAAGTTGCCTGTGAATGTGGAGTTGGTGGCATGTGAAACCCGCATGTGGAGCAATCGTTTGTGTGGGATGCTCACCAAGCTTCATTTCAGTCCTAGGCACTCAAAGGGCACTAAGCATAGAGTGTGAAAACTGAGTTTCCTTGAGAGCTGCTTGGAAGCCTGATGGTGTGTGAAGTTAGTGAGCCAAATGAGTTGTTCTCCCACAAGAACCACTCGGCTGATCCTTCTTCAATATGCCCTTCACCAACATGCAGTGTTTCCTTGATTGAATTAGCTCTCACACCAATATTTGCGTCTGGAGCCTTTGCATTGAGGGCTATGTGAAAACGGCTGTGGCGCTGACGTTGCCTGTGAATGTGGAGTTGGTGGCATGTGAAACCCGCATGTGGAGCATTCGTTGTGTGGGATGCTCTACCAGCTTCATTCCTAGATACTGCACTCAAAGGGCACTAAGCATAGAGTGTGAAAATTGAGTTTCCTTGAGAGCTGCTTGGAAGCCTGATGGTGTGTGAAGTTAGTGAGCCAAATGGAGTTGTTCTCCCACAAGAACCACTCGGCTGATCCTTCTTCAATATGCCCTTCACCAACATGCAGTGTTTCCTTGATTGAATTAGCTCTCACACCAATATTTGCGTCTAGAGCCTTTGCATTGAGGGCTATCTGAAAATGCCTTGGATCTGAAGTTGCCTGTGAATGTGGAGTTGGTGGCATGTGAAAAGCGCATGTGGAGCATTCGTTTGTGTGGGATGCTCTACCAGGTTCATTCCTAGATAATGCACACAAAGGGCACTAAGCATAGAGTGTGAAAACTGAGTTTCCTTGAGAGCTGCTTGGAAGCCTGATGGTGTGTGAAGTTAGTGAGCCAAATGGAGTTGTTCTCCGACAAGAACCACTCGGCTGATCCTTCTTCAATATGCCCTTCAGCAACATGCAGTGTTTCCTTGATTGAATTAGCTCTCACACCAATATTTGCGTCTAGAGCCTTTGCATTGAGGGCTATCTGAAAACGGCTGTGGCGCTGAAGTTGCCTGTGAATGTGGAGTTGGTGGCATGTGAAACCCGCATGTGGAGCATTCGTTGTGTGGGATGCTCTACCAGGTTTTTTCCTAGATAATGCACTCAAAGGGCACTAAGCATAGAGTGTGAAAACTGAGTTTCCTTGAGAGCTGCTTGGAAGCCTGATGGCGTGTGAAGTTAGTGAGCCAAGTGGAGTTGTTCTCCCACAGGAACCACTCGGCTGATCCTTCTTCAATATGCCCTTCACCAACATGCAGTGTTTCCTTGATTGAATTAGCTCTCACACCAATATTTGCCTCTGGAGCCTTTGCATTGAGGGCTATCTGAAAACGGCTGTGGCGCTGAAGTTGCCTGAGAATGTGGAGTTGGTGGCATGTGAAACCCGCATGTGGAGCATTCGTTTGTGTGGGATGCTCACCCAGCTTCATTCCTAGATAATGTACTCAAAGGGCACTAAGCATAGAGTGTGAAAACTGAGTTTCCTTGAGAGCTGCTTGGAAGCCTGATGGTGTGTGAAGTTAGTGAGCCAAATGGAGTTGTTCTCCCACAAGAACCACTCGGCTGATCCTTCTTCAATATGCCCTTCACCAACATGCAGTGTTTCCTTGATTGAATTAGCTCTCACACCAATATTTGCGTCTAGAGCCTTTGCATTGAGGGCTATCTGAAAACGGCTGTGGCGCTGACGTTGCCTGTGAATGTGAGTTGGTGGCATGTGAAACCCGCATGTGGAGCATTCGTTTGTGTGGGATGCTCTACCAGGATCATTCCTAGATAATGCACTCAAAGGGCACTAAGCATAGAGTGTGAAAACTGAGTTTCCTTGAGAGCTGCTTGGAAGCCTGATGGTGTGTGAAGTTAGTGAGCCAAATGGAGTTGTTCTCCCACAAGAACCACTCGGCTGATCCTTCTTCAATATGCCCTTCAGCAACATGCAGTGTTTCCTTGATTGAATTAGCTCTCACACCAATATTTGCGTCTAGAGCCTTTGCATTGAGGGCTATCTGAAAACGGCTGTGGCGCTGAAGTTGCCTGTGAATGTGGAGTTGGTGGCAATGAAACCCGCATGTGGAGCAATCGTTTGTGTGGGATGCTCACCCAGCTTCATTTCAGTCCTAGGCACTCAAAGGGCACTAAGCATAGAGTGTGAAAACTGAGTTTCCTTGAGAGCTGCTTGGAAGCCTGATGGTGTGTGAAGTTAGTGAGCCAAATGGAGTTGTTCTCCCACAAGAACCACTCGGCTGATCCTTCTTCAATATGCCCTTCACCAACATGCAGTGTTTCCTTGATTGAATTAGCTCTCACACCAATATTTGCGTCTAGAGCCTTTGCATTGAGGGCTATCTGAAAACGGCTGTGGCGCTGAAGTTGCCTGTGAATGTGGAGTTGGTGGCATGTGAAACCCGCATGTGGAGCATTCGTTTGTGTGGGATGCTCACCAAGCTTCATTTCAGTCCTAGGCACTCAAAGGGCACTAAGCATAGAGTGTGAAAACTGAGTTTCCTTGAGAGCTGCTTGGAAGCCTGATGGTGTGTGAAGTTAGTGAGCCAAATGGAGTTGTTCTCCCTACAAGAACCACTCGGCTGATCCTTCTTCAATATGCCCTTCAGCAACATGCAGTGTTTCCTTGATTGAATTAGCTCTCACACCAATATTTGCGTCTAGAGCCTTTGCATTGAGGGCTATCTGAAAACGGCTGTGGCGCTGAAGTTGCCTGTGAATGTGGAGTTGGTGGCATGAGAAACCGCATGTGGAGCACTCGTTTGTGTGGGATGCTCTACCAGGTTCATTCCTAGATAATGCACTCAAAGGGCACTAAGCATAGAGTGTGAAAACTGAGTTTCCTTGAGAGCTGCTTGGAAGCCTGATGGTGTGTGAAGTTAGTGAGCCAAATGGAGTTGTTCTCCCACAAGAACCACTCGGCTGATCCTTCTTCAATATGCCCTTCAGCAACATGCAGTGTTTCCTTGATTGAATTAGCTCTCACACCAATATTTGCGTCTAGAGCCTTTGCATTGAGGGCTATCTGAAAACGGCTGTGGCGCTGAAGTTGCCTGTGAATATGGAGTTGGTGGCATGTGAAACCCGCATGTGGAGCATTCGTTTGTGTGGGATGCTCTTCTAGAATCATTCCTAGATAATGCACTCAAAGGGCACTAAGCATAGAGTGTAAAAACTGAGTTTCCTTGAGAGCTGCTTGGAAGCCTGATGGTGTGTGAAGTTAGTGAGCCAAATGGAGTTGTTCTCCCACAAGAACCACTCGGCTGATCCTTCTTCAATATGCCCTTCAGCAACATGCAGTGTTTCCTTGATTGAATTAGCTCTCACACCAATATTTGCGTCTAGAGCCTTTGCATTGAGGGCTATCTGAAAACGGCTGTGGCGCTGAAGTTGCCTGTGAATGTGGAGTTTTGGCATGTGAAACCCGCATGTGGAGCATTCGTTTGTGTGGGATGCTCTACCAGGTTCATTGGTAGATAATGCACTCAAAGGGCACTAAGCATAGAGTGTGAAAACTGAGTTTCCTTGAGAGCTGCTTGGAAGCCTGATGGCGTGTGAAGTTAGTGAGCCAAATGGAGTTGTTCTCCCACAGGAACCACTCGGCTGATCCTTCTTCAATATGCCCTTCACCAACATGCAGTGTTTCCTTGATTGAATTAGCTCTCACACCAATATTTGCGTCTGGAGCCTTTGCATTGAGGGCTATCTGAAAACGGCTGTGGCGCTGAAGTTGCCTGAGAATGTGGAGTTGGTGGCATGTGAAACCCGCATGTGGAGCATTCGTTTGTGTGGGATGCTCTACCAGGTTCATTCCTAGATAATGCACTCAAAGGGCACTAAGCATAGAGTGTGAAAACTGAGTTTCCTTGAGAGCTGCTTGGAAGCCTGATGGTGTGTGAAGTTAGTGAGCCAAATGGAGTTGTTCTCCCACAAGAACCACTCGGCTGATCCTTCTTCAATATGCCCTTCACCAACATGCAGTGTTTCCTTGATTGAATTGCTCTCACACCAATATTTGCGTCTAGAGCCTTTGCATTGAGGGCTATCTGAAAACGGCTGTGGCGCTGAAGTTGCCTGTGAATGTGGAGTTGGTGGCATGTGAAACCCGCATGTGGAGCAATCGTTTGTGTGGGATGCTCACCAAGCTTCATTTCAGTCCTAGGCACTCAATGGGCACTAAGCATAGAGTGTGAAAACTGAGTTTCCTTGAGAGCTGCTTGGAAGCCTGATGGTGTGTGAAGTTAGTGAGCCAAATGGAGTTGTTCTCCCACAAGAACCACTCGGCTGATCCTTCTTCAATATGCCCTTCACCAACATGCAGTGTTTCCTTGATTGAATTAGCTCTCACACCAATATTTGCGTCTAGAGCCTTTGCATTGAGGGCTATGTGAAAACGGCTGTGGCGCTGACGTTGCCTGTGAATGTGGAGTTGGTGGCATGTGAAACCCGCATGTGGAGCATTCGTTTGTGTGGGATGCTCTACCAGCTTCATTCCTAGATACTGCACTCAAAGGGCACTAAGCCTAGAGTGTGAAAACTGAGTTTCCTTGAGAGCTGCTTGGAAGCCTGATGGTGTGTGAAGTTAGTGAGCCAAATGGAGTTGTTCTCCCACAAGAACCACTCGGCTGATCCTTCTTCAATATGCCCTTCACCAACATGCAGTGTTTCCTTGATTGAATTAGCTCTCACACCAATATTTGCGTCTAGAGCCTTTGCATTGAGGGCTATCTGAAAATGCCTTGGATCTGAAGTTGCCTGTGAATGTGGAGTTGGTGGCATGTGAAAAGCGCATGTGGAGCATTCGTTTGTGTGGGATGCTCTACCAGGTTCATTCCTAGATAATGCACACAAAGGGCACTAAGCATAGAGTGTGAAAACTGAGTTTCCTTGAGAGCTGCTTGGAAGCCTGATGGTGTGTGAATTTAGTGAGCCAAATGGAGTTGTTCTCCGACAAGAACCACTCGGCTGATCCTTCTTCAATATGCCCTTCAGCAACATGCAGTGTTTCCTTGATTGAATTAGCTCTCACACCAATATTTGCGTCTAGAGCCTTTGCATTGAGGGCTATCTGAAAACGGCTGTGGCGCTGAAGTTGCCTGTGAATGTGGAGTTGGTGGCATGTGAAACCCGCATGTGGAGCATTCGTTTGTGTGGGATGCTCTACCAGGTTTTTTCCTAGATAATGCAGTGAAAGGGCACTAAGCATAGAGTGTGAAAACTGAGTTTCCTTGAGAGCTGCTTGGAAGCCTGATGGCGTGTGAAGTTAGTGAGCCAAATGGAGTTGTTCTCCCACAGGAACCACTCGGCTGATCCTTCTTCAATATGCCCTTCACCAACATGCAGTGTTTCCTTGATTGAATTAGCTCTCACACCAATATTTGCGTCTGGAGCCTTTGCATTGAGGGCTATCTGAAAACGGCTGTGGCGCTGAAGTTGCCTGAGAATGTGGAGTTGGTGGCATGTGAAACCCGCATGTGGAGCATTCGTTTGTGTGGGATGCTCTACCAGGATCATTCCTAGATAATGCACTCAAAGGGCACTAAGCATAGAGTGTGAAAACTGAGTTTCCTTGAGAGCTGCTTGGAAGCCTGATGGTGTGTGAAGTTAGTGAGCCAAATGGAGTTGTTCTCCCACAAGAACCACTCGGCTGATCCTTCTTCAATATGCCCTTCAGCAAGATGCAGTGTTTCCTTGATTGAATTAGCTCTCACACCAATATTTGCGTCTAGAGCCTTTGCATTGAGGGCTATCTGAAAACGGCTGTGGCGCTGAAGTTGCCTGTGAATGTGGAGTTGGTGGCATGTGAAACCCGCATGTGGAGCAATCGTTTGTGTGGGATGCTCACCCAGCTTCATTTCAGTCCTAGGCACTCAAAGGGCACTAAGCATAGAGTGTGAAAACTGAGTTTCCTTGAGAGCTGCTTGGAAGCCTGATGGTGTGTGAAGTTAGTGAGCCAAATGGAGTTGTTCTCCCACAAGAACCACTCGGCTGATCCTTCTTCAATATGCCCTTCACCAACATGCAGTGTTTCCTTGATTGAATTAGCTCTCACACCAATATTTGCGTCTAGAGCCTTTGCATTGAGGGCTATCTGAAAACGGCTGTGGCGCTGAAGTTGCCTGTGAATGTGGAGTTGGTGGCATGTGAAGCCCGCATGTGGAGCATTCTTTTGTGTGGGATGCTCTACCAGGTTCATTCCTAGATAATGCACTCAAAGGGCACTAAGCATAGAGTGTGAAATCTGAGTTTCCTTGAGAGCTGCTTGGAAGCCTGATGGTGTGTGAAGTTAGTGAGCCAAATGGAGTTGTTCTCCCACAAGAACCACTCGGCTGATCCTTCTTCAATATGCCCTTCAGCAACATGCAGTGTTTCCTTGATTGAATTAGCTCTCACACCAATATTTGCGTCTAGAGCCTTTGCATTGAGGGCTATCTGAAAACGGCTGTGGCACTGAAGTTGCCTGTGAATGTGGAGTTGGTGGCATGTGAAACCCGCATGTGGAGCATTCGTTTGTGTGGGATGCTCTACCAGGTTCATTCCTAGATAATGCACTCAAAGGGCACTAAGCATAGAGTGTGAAAACTGAGTTTCCTTGAGAGCTGCTTGGAAGCCTGATGGTGTGTGAAGTTAGTGAGCCAAATGGAGTTGTTCTCCCACAAGAACCACTCGGCTGATCCTTCTTCAATATGCCCTTCACCAACATGCAGTGTTTCCTTGATTGAATTAGCTCTCACACCAATATTTGCGTCTAGAGCCTTTGCATTGAGGGCTATCTGAAAACGGCTGTGGCGCTGAAGTTGCCTGTGAATGTGGAGTTGGTGGCATGTGAAACCCGCATGTGGAGCATTCGTTTGTGTGGGATGCTCACCAAGCTTCATTTCAGTCCTAGGCACTCAAAGGGCACTAAGCATAGAGTGTGAAAACTGAGTTTCCTTGCTTGCTTGGAAGCCTGATGGTGTGTGAAGTTAGTGAGCCAAATGGAGTTGTTCTCCCACAAGAACCACTCGGCTGATCCTTCTTCAATATGCCCTTCAGCAACATGCAGTGTTTCCTTGATTGAATTAGCTCTCACACCAATATTTGCGTCTAGAGCCTTTGCATTGAGGGTTATCTGAAAACGGCTGTGGCGCTGAAGTTGCCTGTGAATGTGGAGTTGGTGGCATGAGAAACCCGCATGTGGAGCATTCGTTTGTGTGGGATGCTCTACCAGGTTCATTCCTAGATAATGCACTCAAAGGGCACTAAGCATAGAGTGTGAAAACTGAGTTTCCTTGAGAGCTGCTTGGAAGCCTGATGGTGTGTGAAGTTAGTGAGCCAAATGGAGTTGTTCTCCCACAAGAACCACTCGGCTGATCCTTCTTCAATATGCCCTTCAGCAACATGCAGTGTTTCCTTGATTGAATTAGCTCTCACACCAATATTTGCGTCTAGAGCCTTTGCATTGAGGGCTATCTGAAAACGGCTGTGGCGCTGAAGTTGCCTGTGAATATGGAGTTGGTGGCATGTGAAACCCGCATGTGGAGCATTCGTTTGTGTGGGATGCTCTTCTAGAATCATTCCTAGATAATGCACTCAAAGGGCACTAAGCATAGAGTGTAAAAACTGAGTTTCCTTGAGAGCTGCTTGGAAGCCTGATGGTGTGTGAAGTTAGTGAGCCAAATGGAGTTGTTCTCCCACAAGAACCACTCGGCTGATCCTTCTTCAATATGCCCTACAGCAACATGCAGTGTTTCCTTGATTGAATTAGCTCTCACACCAATATTTGCGTCTAGAGCCTTTGCATTGAGGGCTATCTGAAAACGGCTGTGGCGCTGAAGTTGCCTGTGAATGTGGAGTTTTGGCATGTGAAACCCGCATGTGGAGCATTCGTTTGTGTGGGATGCTCTACCAGGTTCATTGGTAGATAATGCACTCAAAGGGCACTAAGCATAGAGTGTGAAAACTGAGTTTCCTTGAGAGCTGCTTGGAAGCCTGATGGCGTGTGAAGTTAGTGAGCCAAATGGAGTTGTTCTCCCACAGGAACCACTCGGCTGATCCTTCTTCAATATGCCCTTCACCAACATGCAGTGTTTCCTTGATTGAATTAGCTCTCACACCAATATTTGCGTCTGGAGCCTTTGCATTGAGGGCTATCTGAAAACGGCTGTGGCGCTGAAGTTGCCTGAGAATGTGGAGTTGGTGGCATGTGAAACCCGCATGTGGAGCATTCGTTTGTGTGGGATGCTCTACCAGGTTCATTCCTAGATAATGCACTCAAAGGGCACTAAGCATAGAGTGTGAAAACTAAGTTTCCTTGAGAGCTGCTTGGAAGCCTGATGGTGTGTGAAGTTAGTGAGCCAAATGGAGTTGTTCTCCCACAAGAACCACTCGGCTGATCCTTCTTCAATATGCCCTTCACCAACATGCAGTGTTTCCTTGATTGAATTGCTCTCACACCAATATTTGCTTCTAGAGCCTTTGCATTGAGGGCTATCTGAAAACGGCTGTGGCGCTGAAGTTGCCTGTGAATGTGGAGTTGGTGGCATGTGAAACCCGCATGTGGAGCAATCGTTTGTGTGGGATGCTCACCAAGCTTCATTTCAGTCCTAGGCACTCAAAGGGCACTAAGCATAGAGTGTGAAAACTGAGTTTCCTTGAGAGCTGCTTGGAAGCCTGATGGTGTGTGAAGTTAGTGAGCCAAATGGAGTTGTTCTCCCACAAGAACCACTCGGCTGATCCTTCTTCAATATGCCCTTCACCAACATGCAGTGTTTCCTTGATTGAATTAGCTCTCACACCAATATTTGCGTCTGGAGCCTTTGCATTGAGGGCTATGTGAAAACGGCTGTGGCGCTGACGTTGCCTGTGAATGTGGAGTTGGTGGCATGTGAAACCCGCATGTGGAGCATTCGTTTGTGTGGGATGCTCTACCAGCTTCATTCCTAGATACTGCACTCAAAGGGCACTAAGCATAGAGTGTGAAAATTGAGTTTCCTTGAGAGCTGCTTGGAAGCCTGATGGTGTGTGAAGTTAGTGAGCCAAATGGAGTTGTTCTCCCACAAGAACCACTCGGCTGATCCTTCTTCAATATGCCCTTCACCAACATGCAGTGTTTCCTTGATTGAATTAGCTCTCACACCAATATTTGCGTCTAGAGCCTTTGCATTGAGGGCTATCTGAAAATGCCTTGGATCTGAAGTTGCCTGTGAATGTGGAGTTGGTGGCATGTGAAAAGCGCATGTGGAGCATTCGTTTGTGTGGGATGCTCTACCAGGTTCATTCCTAGATAATGCACACAAAGGGCACTAAGCATAGAGTGTGAAAACTGAGTTTCCTTGAGAGCTGCTTGGAAGCCTGATGGTGTGTGAAGTTAGTGAGCCAAATGGAGTTGTTCTCCGACAAGAACCACTCGGCTGATCCTTCTTCAATATGCCCTTCAGCAACATGCAGTGTTTCCTTGATTGAATTAGCTCTCACACCAATATTTGCGTCTAGAGCCTTTGCATTGAGGGCTATCTGAAAACGGCTGTGGCGCTGAAGTTGCCTGTGAATGTGGAGTTGGTGGCATGTGAAACCCGCATGTGGAGCATTCGTTTGTGTGGGATGCTCTACCAGGTTTTTTCCTAGATAATGCACTCAAAGGGCACTAAGCATAGAGTGTGAAAACTGAGTTTCCTTGAGAGCTGCTTGGAAGCCTGATGGCGTGTGAAGTTAGTGAGCCAAGTGGAGTTGTTCTCCCACAGGAACCACTCGGCTGATCCTTCTTCAATATGCCCTTCACCAACATGCAGTGTTTCCTTGATTGAATTAGCTCTCACACCAATATTTGCCTCTGGAGCCTTTGCATTGAGGGCTATCTGAAAACGGCTGTGGCGCTGAAGTTGCCTGAGAATGTGGAGTTGGTGGCATGTGAAACCCGCATGTGGAGCATTCGTTTGTGTGGGATGCTCACCCAGCTTCATTCCTAGATAATGTACTCAAAGGGCACTAAGCATAGAGTGTGAAAACTGAGTTTCCTTGAGAGCTGCTTGGAAGCCTGATGGTGTGTGAAGTTAGTGAGCCAAATGGAGTTGTTCTCCCACAAGAACCACTCGGCTGATCCTTCTTCAATATGCCCTTCACCAACATGCAGTGTTTCCTTGATTGAATTAGCTCTCACACCAATATTTGCGTCTAGAGCCTTTGCATTGAGGGCTATCTGAAAACGGCTGTGGCGCTGACGTTGCCTGTGAATGTGGAGTTGGTGGCATGTGAAACCCGCATGTGGAGCATTCGTTTGTGTGGGATGCTCTACCAGGATCATTCCTAGATAATGCACTCAAAGGGCACTAAGCATAGAGTGTGAAAACTGAGTTTCCTTGAGAGCTGCTTGGAAGCCTGATGGTGTGTGAAGTTAGTGAGCCAAATGGAGTTGTTCTCCCACAAGAACCACTCGGCTGATCCTTCTTCAATATGCCCTTCAGCAACATGCAGTGTTTCCTTGATTGAATTAGCTCTCACACCAATATTTGCGTCTAGAGCCTTTGCATTGAGGGCTATCTGAAAACGGCTGTGGCGCTGAAGTTGCCTGTGAATGTGGAGTTGGTGGCAATGAAACCCGCATGTGGAGCAATCGTTTGTGTGGGATGCTCACCCAGCTTCATTTCAGTCCTAGGCACTCAAAGGGCACTAAGCATAGAGTGTGAAAACTGAGTTTCCTTGAGAGCTGCTTGGAAGCCTGATGGTGTGTGAAGTTAGTGAGCCAAATGGAGTTGTTCTCCCACAAGAACCACTCGGCTGATCCTTCTTCAATATGCCCTTCACCAACATGCAGTGTTTCCTTGATTGAATTAGCTCTCACACCAATATTTGCGTCTAGAGCCTTTGCATTGAGGGCTATCTGAAAACGGCTGTGGCGCTGAAGTTGCCTGTGAATGTGGAGTTGGTGGCATGTGAAGCCCGCATGTGGAGCATTCTTTTGTGTGGGATGCTCTACCAGGTTCATTCCTAGATAATGCACTCAAAGGGCACTAAGCATAGAGTGTGAAATCTGAGTTTCCTTGAGAGCTGCTTGGAAGCCTGATGGTGTGTGAAGTTAGTGAGCCAAATGGAGTTGTTCTCCCACAAGAACCACTCGGCTGATCCTTCTTCAATATGCCCTTCACCAACATGCAGTGTTTCCTTGATTGAATTAGCTCTCACACCAATATTTGCGTCTAGAGCCTTTGCATTGAGGGCTATCTGAAAACGGCTGTGGCACTGAAGTTGCCTGTGAATGTGGAGTTGGTGGCATGTGAAACCCGCATGTGGAGCATTCGTTTGTGTGGGATGCTCTACCAGGTTCATTCCTAGATAATGCACTCAAAGGGCACTAAGCATAGAGTGTGAAAACTGAGTTTCCTTGAGAGCTGCTTGGAAGCCTGATGGTGTGTGAAGTTAGTGAGCCAAATGGAGTTGTTCTCCCACAAGAACCACTCGGCTGATCCTTCTTCAATATGCCCTTCACCAACATGCAGTGTTTACTTGATTGAATTAGCTCTCACACCAATATTTGCGTCTGGAGCCTTTGCATTGAGGGCTATGTGAAAACGGCTGTGGCGCTGAAGTTGCCTGTGAATGTGGAGTTTTGGCATGTGAAACCCGCATGTGGAGCATTCGTTTGTGTGGGATGCTCTACCAGGTTCATTCCTAGATAATGCACTCAAAGGGCACTAAGCATAGAGTGTGAAAACTGAGTTTCCCTGAGAGCTGCTTGGAAGCCTGATGGTGTGTGAAGTTAGTGAGCCAAATGGAGTTGTTCTCCCACAAGAACCACTCGGCTGATCCTTCTTCAATATGCCCTTCACCAACATGCAGTGTTTCCTTGATTGAATTAGCTCTCACACCAATATTTGCGTCTGGAGCCTTTGCATTGAGGGCTATCTGAAAACGGCTGTGGCGCTGAAGTTGCCTGTGAATGTGGAGTTGGTGGCATGTGAAACCCGCATGTGGAGCATTCGTTTTTGTGGGATGCTCTACCAGGTTCATTGGTAGATAATGCACTCAAAGGGCACTAAGCATAGAGTGTGAAAACTGAGTTTCCTTGAGAGCTGCTTGGAAGCCTGATGGCGTGTGAAGTTAGTGAGCCAAATGGAGTTGTTCTCCCACAGGAACCACTCGGCTGATCCTTCTTCAATATGCCCTTCACCAACATGCAGTGTTTCCTTGATTGAATTAGCTCTCACACCAATATTTGCGTCTGGAGCCTTTGCATTGAGGGCTATCTGAAAACGGCTGTGGCGCTGAAGTTGCCTGAGAATGTGGAGTTGGTGGCATGTGAAACCCGCATGTGGAGCATTCGTTTGTGTGGGATGCTCTACCAGGTTCATTCCTAGATAATGCACTCAAAGGGCACTAAGCATAGAGTGTGAAAACTGAGTTTCCTTGAGAGCTGCTTGGAAGCCTGATGGTGTGTGAAGTTAGTGAGCCAAATGGAGTTGTTCTCCCACAAGAACCACTCGGCTGATCCTTCTTCAATATGCCCTTCACCAACATGCAGTGTTTCCTTGATTGAATTAGCTCTCACACCAATATTTGCGTCTAGAGCCTTTGCATTGAGGGCTATCTGAAAACGGCTGTGGCGCTGAAGTTGCCTGTGAATGGGGAGTTGGTGGCATGTGAAGCCCGCATGTGGAGCATTCGTTTGTGTGGGATGCTCTACCAGGTTCATTCCTAGATAATGCACTCAAAGGGCACTAAGCCTAGAGTGTGAAAACTGAGTTTCCTTGAGAGCTGCTTGGAAGCCTGATGGTGTGTGAAGTTAGTGAGCCAAATGGAGTTGTTCTCCCACAAGAACCACTCGGCTGATCCTTCTTCAATATGCCCTTCAGCAACATGCAGTGTTTCCTTGATTGAATTAGCTCTCACACCAATATTTGCGTCTAGAGCCTTTGCATTGAGGGCTATCTGAAAACGGCTGTGGCACTGAAGTTGCCTGTGAATGTGGAGTTGGTGGCATGTGAAACCCGCATGTGGAGCATTCGTTTGTGTGGGATGCTCTACCAGCTTCATTCCTAGATAATGCACTCAAAGGGCACTAAGCATAGAGTGTGAAAACTGAGTTTCCTTGAGAGCTGCTTGGAAGCCTGATGGTGTGTGAAGTTAGTGAGCCAAATGGAGTTGTTCTCCCACAAGAACCACTCGGCTGATCCTTCTTCAATATGCCCTTCAGCAACATGCAGTGTTTCCTTGATTGAATTAGCTCTCACACCAATATTTGCGTCTAGAGCCTTTGCATTGAGGGCTATCTGAAAATGGCTGTGGCACTGAAGTTGCCTGTGAATGTGGAGTTGGTGGCATGTGAAACCCGCATGTGGAGCATTCGTTTGTGTGGGATGCTCTACCAGGTTCATTCCTAGATAATGCACTCAAAGGGCACTAAGCATAGAGTGTGAAAACTGAGTTTCCTTGAGAACTGCTTGGAAGCCTGATGGTGTGTGAAGTTAGTGAGCCAAATGGAGTTGTTCTCCCACAAGAACCACTCGGCTGATCCTTCTTCAATATGCCCTTCAGCAACATGCAGTGTTTCCTTGATTGAATTAGCTCTCACACCAATATTTGCGTCTGGAGCCTTTGCATTGAGGGCTATGTGAAAACGGCTGTGGCGCTGAAGTTGCCTGTGAATGTGGAGTTGGTGGCATGTGAAACCCGCATGTGGAGCATTCTTTTGTGTGGGATGCTCTACCAGGTTTTTTCCTAGATAATGCAGTGAAAGGGCACTAAGCATAGAGTGTGAAAACTGAGTTTCCTTGAGAGCTGCTTGGAAGCCTGATGGTGTGTGAAGTTAGTGAGCCAAATGGAGTTGTTCTCCACAAGAACCACTCGGCTGATCCTTCTTCAATATGCCCTTCACCAACATGCAGTGTTTCCTTGATTGAATTAGCTCTCACACCAATATTTGCGTCTAGAGCCTTTGCATTGAGGGCTATGTGAAAACGGCTGTGGCGCTGAAGTTGCCTGTGAATGTGGAGTTGGTGGCATGTGAAACCCGCATGTGGAGCATTCGTTTGTGTGGGATGCTCTACCAGCTTCATTCCTAGATACTGCACTCAAAGGGCACTAAGCATAGAGTGTGAAAATTGAGTTTCCTTGAGAGCTGCTTGGAAGCCTGATGGTGTGTGAAGTTAGTGAGCCAAATGGAGTTGTTCTCCCACAAGAACCACTCGGCTGATCCTTCTTCAATATGCCCTTCACCAACATGCAGTGTTTCCTTGATTGAATTAGCTCTCACACCAATATTTGCGTCTAGAGCCTTTGCATTGAGGGCTATCTGAAAACGGCTGTGGCGCTGAAGTTGCCTGTGAATGTGGAGTTGGTGGCATGTGAAAAGCGCATGTGGAGCATTCGTTGTGTGGGATGCTCTACCAGGTTCATTCCTAGATAATGCACACAAAGGGCACTAAGCATAGAGTGTGAAAACTGAGTTTCCTTGAGAGCTGCTTGGAAGCCTGATGGTGTGTGAAGTTAGTGAGCCAAATGGAGTTGTTCTCCCACAAGAACCACTCGGCTGATCCTTCTTCAATATTCCCTTCAGCAACATGCAGTGTTTCCTTGATTGAATTAGCTCTCACACCAATATTTGCGTCTAGAGCCTTTGCATTGTTATCTGAAAACGGCTGTGGCGCTGAAGTTGCCTGTGAATGTGGAGTTGGTGGCATGTGAAGCCCGCATGTGGAGCATTCGTTTGTGTGGGATGCTCTACCAGCTTCATTCCTAGATAATGCACTCAAAGAGCACTAAGCATAGAGTGTGAAAACTGAGTTTCCTTGAGAGCTGCTTGGAAGCCTGATGGCGTGTGAAGTTAGTGAGCCAAATGGAGTTGTTCTCCCACAAGAACCACTCGGCTGATCCTTCTTCAATATGCCCTTCACCAACATGCAGTGTTTCCTTGATTGAATTAGCTCTCACACCAATATTTGCGTCTGGAGCCTTTGCATTGAGGGCTATCTGAAAACGGCTGTGGCGCTGAAGTTGCCTGAGAATGTGGAGTTGGTGGCATGTGAAACCCGCATGTGGAGCATTCGTTTGTGTGGGATGCTCTACCAGGTTCATTCCTAGATAATGCAGTGAAAGGGCACTAAGCATAGAGTGTGAAAACTGAGTTTCCTTGAGAGCTGCTTGGAAGCCTGATGGTGTGTGAAGTTAGTGAGCCAAATGGAGTTGTTCTCCCACAAGAACCACTCGGCTGATCCTTCTTCAATATGCCCTTCACCAACATGCAGTGTTTCCTTGATTGAGTTAGCTCTCACACCAATATTTGCGTCTAGAGCCTTTGCATTGAGGGCTATCTGAAAACGGCTGTGGCGCTGAAGTTGCCTGTGAATGTGGAGTTGGTGGCATGTGAAACCCGCATGTGGAGCATTCGTTTGTGTGGGATGCTCTACCAGGTTCATTCCTAGATAATGCACTCAAAGGGCACTAAGCATAGAGTGTGAAAACTGAGTTTCCTTGAGAGCTGCTTGGAAGCCTGATGGTGTGTGAAGTTAGTGAGCCAAATGGAGTTGTTCTCCCACAAGAACCACTCGGCTGATCCTTCTTCAATATGCCCTTCACCAACATGCAGTGTTTCCTTGATTGAATTAGCTCTCACACCAATATTTGCGTCTAGAGCCTTTGCATTGAGGGCTATCTGAAAACGGCTGTGGCGCTGAAGTTGCCTGTGAATGTGGAGTTGGTGGCATGTGAAGCCCGCATGTGGAGCATTCTTTTGTGTGGGATGCTCTACCAGGTTCATTCCTAGATAATGCACTCAAAGGGCACTAAGCATAGAGTGTGAAAACTGAGTTTCCTTGAGAGCTGCTTGAAAGCCTGATGGTGTGTGAAGTTAGTGAGCCAAATGGAGTTGTTCTCCCACAAGAACCACTCGGCTGATCCTTCTTCAATATGCCCTTCACCAACATGCAGTGTTTCCTTGATTGAATTAGCTCTCACACCAATATTTGCGTCTAGAGCCTTTGCATTGAGGGCTATGTGAAAACGGCTGTGGCGCTGAAGTTGCCTGTGAATGTGGAGTTGGTGGCATGTGAAACCCGCATGTGGAGCATTCTTTTGTGTGGTATGCTCTACCAGGTTCATTCCTAGATAATGCACTCAAAGGGCACGAAGCATAGAGTGTGAAAACTGAGTTTCCTTGAGAGCTGCTTGGAAGCCTGATGGTGTGTGAAGTTAGTGAGCCAAATGGAGTTGTTCTCCCACAAGAACCACTCGGCTGATCCTTCTTCAATATGCCCTTCAGCAACATGCAGTGTTTCCTTGATTGAATTAGCTCTCACACCAATATTTGCGTCTAGAGCCTTTGCATTGAGGGCTATCTGAAAACGGCTGTGGCACTGAAGTTGCCTGTGAATGTGGAGTTGGTGGCATGTGAAACCCGCATGTGGAGCATTCGTTTGTGTGGGATGCTCTACCAGGTTTCATAATTCCTAGATAATGCACTCAAAGGGCACTAAGCATAGAGTGTGAAAACTGAGTTTCCTTGAGAGCTGCTTGGAAGCCTGATGGTGTGTGAAGTTAGTGAGCCAAATGGAGTTGTTCTCCCACAAGAACCACTCGGCTGATCCTTCTTCAATATGCCCTTCACCAACATGCAGTGTTTCCTTGATTGAATTAGCTCTCACACCAATATTTGCGTCTAGAGCCTTTGCATTGAGGGCTATCTGAAAACGGCTGTGGCGCTGAAGTTGCCTGTGAATGTGGAGTTGGTGGCATGTGAAGCCCGCATGTGGAGCATTCTTTTGTGTGGGATGCTCTACCAGGTTCATTCCTAGATAATGCACTCAAAGGGCACTAAGCATAGAGTGTGAAATCTGAGTTTCCTTGAGAGCTGCTTGGAAGCCTGATGGTGTGTGAAGTTAGTGAGCCAAATGGAGTTGTTCTCCCACAAGAACCACTCGGCTGATCCTTCTTCAATATGCCCTTCACCAACATGCAGTGTTTCCTTGATTGAATTAGCTCTCACACCAATATTTGCGTCTAGAGCCTTTGCATTGAGGGCTATCTGAAAACGGCTGTGGCACTGAAGTTGCCTGTGAATGTGGAGTTGGTGGCATGTGAAACCCGCATGTGGAGCATTCGTTTGTGTGGGATGCTCTACCAGGTTCATTCCTAGATAATGCACTCAAAGGGCACTAAGCATAGAGTGTGAAAACTGAGTTTCCTTGAGAGCTGCTTGGAAGCCTGATGGTGTGTGAAGTTAGTGAGCCAAATGGAGTTGTTCTCCCACAAGAACCACTCGGCTGATCCTTCTTCAATATGCCCTTCACCAACATGCAGTGTTTACTTGATTGAATTAGCTCTCACACCAATATTTGCGTCTGGAGCCTTTGCATTGAGGGCTATGTGAAAACGGCTGTGGCGCTGAAGTTGCCTGTGAATGTGGAGTTTTGGCATGTGAAACCCGCATGTGGAGCATTCGTTTGTGTGGGATGCTCTACCAGGTTCATTCCTAGATAATGCACTCAAAGGGCACTAAGCATAGAGTGTGAAAACTGAGTTTCCCTGAGAGCTGCTTGGAAGCCTGATGGTGTGTGAAGTTAGTGAGCCAAATGGAGTTGTTCTCCCACAAGAACCACTCGGCTGATCCTTCTTCAATATGCCCTTCACCAACATGCAGTGTTTCCTTGATTGAATTAGCTCTCACACCAATATTTGCGTCTGGAGCCTTTGCATTGAGGGCTATCTGAAAACGGCTGTGGCGCTGAAGTTGCCTGTGAATGTGGAGTTGGTGGCATGTGAAACCCGCATGTGGAGCATTCGTTTTTGTGGGATGCTCTACCAGGTTCATTGGTAGATAATGCACTCAAAGGGCACTAAGCATAGAGTGTGAAAACTGAGTTTCCTTGAGAGCTGCTTGGAAGCCTGATGGCGTGTGAAGTTAGTGAGCCAAATGGAGTTGTTCTCCCACAGGAACCACTCGGCTGATCCTTCTTCAATATGCCCTTCACCAACATGCAGTGTTTCCTTGATTGAATTAGCTCTCACACCAATATTTGCGTCTGGAGCCTTTGCATTGAGGGCTATCTGAAAACGGCTGTGGCGCTGAAGTTGCCTGAGAATGTGGAGTTGGTGGCATGTGAAACCCGCATGTGGAGCATTCGTTTGTGTGGGATGCTCTACCAGGTTCATTCCTAGATAATGCACTCAAAGGGCACTAAGCATAGAGTGTGAAAACTGAGTTTCCTTGAGAGCTGCTTGGAAGCCTGATGGTGTGTGAAGTTAGTGAGCCAAATGGAGTTGTTCTCCCACAAGAACCACTCGGCTGATCCTTCTTCAATATGCCCTTCACCAACATGCAGTGTTTCCTTGATTGAATTAGCTCTCACACCAATATTTGCGTCTAGAGCCTTTGCATTGAGGGCTATCTGAAAACGGCTGTGGCGCTGAAGTTGCCTGTGAATGGGGAGTTGGTGGCATGTGAAGCCCGCATGTGGAGCATTCGTTTGTGTGGGATGCTCTACCAGGTTCATTCCTAGATAATGCACTCAAAGGGCACTAAGCCTAGAGTGTGAAAACTGAGTTTCCTTGAGAGCTGCTTGGAAGCCTGATGGTGTGTGAAGTTAGTGAGCCAAATGGAGTTGTTCTCCCACAAGAACCACTCGGCTGATCCTTCTTCAATATGCCCTTCAGCAACATGCAGTGTTTCCTTGATTGAATTAGCTCTCACACCAATATTTGCGTCTAGAGCCTTTGCATTGAGGGCTATCTGAAAACGGCTGTGGCACTGAAGTTGCCTGTGAATGTGGAGTTGGTGGCATGTGAAACCCGCATGTGGAGCATTCGTTTGTGTGGGATGCTCTACCAGCTTCATTCCTAGATAATGCACTCAAAGGGCACTAAGCATAGAGTGTGAAAACTGAGTTTCCTTGAGAGCTGCTTGGAAGCCTGATGGTGTGTGAAGTTAGTGAGCCAAATGGAGTTGTTCTCCCACAAGAACCACTCGGCTGATCCTTCTTCAATATGCCCTTCAGCAACATGCAGTGTTTCCTTGATTGAATTAGCTCTCACACCAATATTTGCGTCTAGAGCCTTTGCATTGAGGGCTATCTGAAAATGGCTGTGGCACTGAAGTTGCCTGTGAATGTGGAGTTGGTGGCATGTGAAACCCGCATGTGGAGCATTCGTTTGTGTGGGATGCTCTACCAGGTTCATTCCTAGATAATGCACTCAAAGGGCACTAAGCATAGAGTGTGAAAACTGAGTTTCCTTGAGAACTGCTTGGAAGCCTGATGGTGTGTGAAGTTAGTGAGCCAAATGGAGTTGTTCTCCCACAAGAACCACTCGGCTGATCCTTCTTCAATATGCCCTTCAGCAACATGCAGTGTTTCCTTGATTGAATTAGCTCTCACACCAATATTTGCGTCTGGAGCCTTTGCATTGAGGGCTATGTGAAAACGGCTGTGGCGCTGAAGTTGCCTGTGAATGTGGAGTTGGTGGCATGTGAAACCCGCATGTGGAGCATTCTTTTGTGTGGGATGCTCTACCAGGTTTTTTCCTAGATAATGCAGTGAAAGGGCACTAAGCATAGAGTGTGAAAACTGAGTTTCCTTGAGAGCTGCTTGGAAGCCTGATGGTGTGTGAAGTTAGTGAGCCAAATGGAGTTGTTCTCCCACAAGAACCACTCGGCTGATCCTTCTTCAATATGCCCTTCACCAACATGCAGTGTTTCCTTGATTGAATTAGCTCTCACACCAATATTTGCGTCTAGAGCCTTTGCATTGAGGGCTATGTGAAAACGGCTGTGGCGCTGAAGTTGCCTGTGAATGTGGAGTTGGTGGCATGTGAAACCCGCATGTGGAGCATTCGTTTGTGTGGGATGCTCTACCAGCTTCATTCCTAGATACTGCACTCAAAGGGCACTAAGCATAGAGTGTGAAAATTGAGTTTCCTTGAGAGCTGCTTGGAAGCCTGATGGTGTGTGAAGTTAGTGAGCCAAATGGAGTTGTTCTCCCACAAGAACCACTCGGCTGATCCTTCTTCAATATGCCCTTCACCAACATGCAGTGTTTCCTTGATTGAATTAGCTCTCACACCAATATTTGCGTCTAGAGCCTTTGCATTGAGGGCTATCTGAAAACGGCTGTGGCGCTGAAGTTGCCTGTGAATGTGGAGTTGGTGGCATGTGAAAAGCGCATGTGGAGCATTCGTTTGTGTGGGATGCTCTACCAGGTTCATTCCTAGATAATGCACACAAAGGGCACTAAGCATAGAGTGTGAAAACTGAGTTTCCTTGAGAGCTGCTTGGAAGCCTGATGGTGTGTGAAGTTAGTGAGCCAAATGGAGTTGTTCTCCCACAAGAACCACTCGGCTGATCCTTCTTCAATATTCCCTTCAGCAACATGCAGTGTTTCCTTGATTGAATTAGCTCTCACACCAATATTTGCGTCTAGAGCCTTTGCATTGAGGGCTATCTGAAAACGGCTGTGGCGCTGAAGTTGCCTGTGAATGTGGAGTTGGTGGCATGTGAAGCCCGCATGTGGAGCATTCGTTTGTGTGGGATGCTCTACCAGCTTCATTCCTAGATAATGCACTCAAAGAGCACTAAGCATAGAGTGTGAAAACTGAGTTTCCTTGAGAGCTGCTTGGAAGCCTGATGGCGTGTGAAGTTAGTGAGCCAAATGGAGTTGTTCTCCCACAAGAACCACTCGGCTGATCCTTCTTCAATATGCCCTTCACCAACATGCAGTGTTTCCTTGATTGAATTAGCTCTCACACCAATATTTGCGTCTGGAGCCTTTGCATTGAGGGCTATCTGAAAACGGCTGTGGCGCTGAAGTTGCCTGAGAATGTGGAGTTGGTGGCATGTGAAACCCGCATGTGGAGCATTCGTTTGTGTGGGATGCTCTACCAGGTTCATTCCTAGATAATGCAGTGAAAGGGCACTAAGCATAGAGTGTGAAAACTGAGTTTCCTTGAGAGCTGCTTGGAAGCCTGATGGTGTGTGAAGTTAGTGAGCCAAATGGAGTTGTTCTCCCACAAGAACCACTCGGCTGATCCTTCTTCAATATGCCCTTCACCAACATGCAGTGTTTCCTTGATTGAATTAGCTCTCACACCAATATTTGCGTCTAGAGCCTTTGCATTGAGGGCTATCTGAAAACGGCTGTGGCGCTGAAGTTGCCTGTGAATGTGGAGTTGGTGGCATGTGAAACCCGCATGTGGAGCATTCGTTTGTGTGGGATGCTCTACCAGGTTCATTCCTAGATAATGCACTCAAAGGGCACTAAGCATAGAGTGTGAAAACTGAGTTTCCTTGAGAGCTGCTTGGAAGCCTGATGGTGTGTGAAGTTAGTGAGCCAAATGGAGTTGTTCTCCCACAAGAACCACTCGGCTGATCCTTCTTCAATATGCCCTTCACCAACATGCAGTGTTTCCTTGATTGAATTAGCTCTCACACCAATATTTGCGTCTAGAGCCTTTGCATTGAGGGCTATCTGAAAACGGCTGTGGCGCTGAAGTTGCCTGTGAATGTGGAGTTGGTGGCATGTGAAGCCCGCATGTGGAGCATTCTTTTGTGTGGGATGCTCTACCAGGTTCATTCCTAGATAATGCACTCAAAGGGCACTAAGCATAGAGTGTGAAAACTGAGTTTCCTTGAGAGCTGCTTGAAAGCCTGATGGTGTGTGAAGTTAGTGAGCCAAATGGAGTTGTTCTCCCACAAGAACCACTCGGCTGATCCTTCTTCAATATGCCCTTCACCAACATGCAGTGTTTCCTTGATTGAATTAGCTCTCACACCAATATTTGCGTCTAGAGCCTTTGCATTGAGGGCTATGTGAAAACGGCTGTGGCGCTGAAGTTGCCTGTGAATGTGGAGTTGGTGGCATGTGAAACCCGCATGTGGAGCATTCTTTTGTGTGGTATGCTCTACCAGGTTCATTCCTAGATAATGCACTCAAAGGGCACGAAGCATAGAGTGTGAAAACTGAGTTTCCTTGAGAGCTGCTTGGAAGCCTGATGGTGTGTGAAGTTAGTGAGCCAAATGGAGTTGTTCTCCCACAAGAACCACTCGGCTGATCCTTCTTCAATATGCCCTTCAGCAACATGCAGTGTTTCCTTGATTGAATTAGCTCTCACACCAATATTTGCGTCTAGAGCCTTTGCATTGAGGGCTATCTGAAAACGGCTGTGGCACTGAAGTTGCCTGTGAATGTGGAGTTGGTGGCATGTGAAACCCGCATGTGGAGCATTCGTTTGTGTGGGATGCTCTACCAGGTTCATTCCTAGATAATGCACTCAAAGGGCACTAAGCATAGAGTGTGAAAACTGAGTTTCCTTGAGAGCTGCTTGGAAGCCTGATGGTGTGTGAAGTTAGTGAGCCAAATGGAGTTGTTCTCCCACAAGAACCACTCGGCTGATCCTTCTTCAATATGCCCTTCACCAACATGCAGTGTTTCCTTGATTGAATTAGCTCTCACACCAATATTTGCGTCTAGAGCCTTTGCATTGAGGGCTATCTGAAAACGGCTGTGGCGCTGAAGTTGCCTGTGAATGTGGAGTTGGTGGCATGTGAAACCCGCATGTGGAGCATTCGTTTGTGTGGGATGCTCTACCAGGTTCATTCCTAGATAATGCACTCAAAGGGCACTAAGCATAGAGTGTGAAAACTGAGTTTCCTTGAGAGCTGCTTGGAAGCCTGATGGTGTGTGAAGTTAGTGAGCCAAATGGAGTTGTTCTCCCACAAGAACCACTCGGCTGATCCTTCTTCAATATGCCCTTCACCAACATGCAGTGTTTCCTTGATTGAATTAGCTCTCACACCAATATTTGCGTCTAGAGCCTTTGCATTGAGGGCTATGTGAAAACGGCTGTGGCGCTGACGTTGCCTGTGAATGTGGAGTTGGTGGCATGTGAAACCCGCATGTGGAGCATTCGTTTGTGTGGGATGCTCTACCAGCTTCATTCCTAGATACTGCACTCAAAGGGCACGAAGCATAGAGTGTGAAAATTGAGTTTCCTTGAGAGCTGCTTGGAAGCCTGATGGTGTGTGAAGTTAGTGAGCCAAATGGAGTTGTTCTCCCACAAGAACCACTCGGCTGATCCTTCTTCAATATGCCCTTCACCAACATGCAGTGTTTCCTTGATTGAATTAGCTCTCACACCAATATTTGCGTCTAGAGCCTTTGCATTGAGGGCTATCTGAAAACGGCTGTGGCGCTGAAGTTGCCTGTGAATGTGGAGTTGGTGGCATGTGAAACCCGCATGTGGAGCATTCGTTTGTGTGGGATGCTCTACCAGGTTCATTCCTAGATAATGCAGTGAAAGGGCACTAAGCATAGAGTGTGAAAACTGAGTTTCCTTGAGAGCTGCTTGGAAGCCTGATGGTGTGTGAAGTTAGTGAGCCAAATGGAGTTGTTCTCCCACAAGAACCACTCGGCTGATCCTTCTTCAATATGCCTTTCACCACCAAGCAGTGTTTCCTTGATTGAATTAGCTCTCACACCAATATTTGCGTCTAGAGCCTTTGCATTGAGGGCTATCTGAAAACGGCTGTGGCACTGAAGTTGCCTGTGAATGTGGAGTTGGTGGCATGTGAAACCCGCATGTGGAGCATTCGTTTGTGTGGGATGCTCTACCAGGTTCATTCCTAGATAATGCACTCAAAGGGCACTAAGCATAGAGTGTGAAAACTGAGTTTCCTTGAGAGCTGCTTGGAAGCCTGATGGTGTGTGAAGTTAGTGAGCCAAATGGAGTTGTTCTCCCACAAGAACCACTCGGCTGATCCTTCTTCAATATGCCCTTCACCAACATGCAGTGTTTCCTTGATTGAATTAGCTCTCACACCAATATTTGCGTCTAGAGCCTTTGCATTGAGGGCTATGTGAAAACAGCTGTGGCGCTGACGTTGCCTGTGAATGTGGAGTTGGTGGCATGTGAAACCCGCATGTGGAGCATTCGTTTGTGTGGATGCTCTACCAGCTTCATTCCTACATACTGCACTCAAAGGGCACGAAGCATAGAGTGTTAAAACTGAGTTTCCTTGAGAGCTGCTTGGAAGCCTGATGGTGTGTGAAGTTAGTGAGCCAAATGGAGTTGTTCTCCCACAAGAACCACTCGGCTGATCCTTCTTCAATATGCCCTTCACCAACATGCAGTGTTTCCTTGATTGAATTAGCTCTCACACCAATATTTGCGTCTAGAGCCTTTGCATTGAGGGCTATCTGAAAACGGCTGTGGCGCTGAAGTTGCCTGTGAATGTGGAGTTGGTGGCATGTGAAACCCGCATGTGGAGCATTCGTTTGTGTGGGATGCTCTACCAGGTTCATTCCTAGATAATGCAGTGAAAGGGCACTAAGCATAGAGTGTGAAAACTGAGTTTCCTTGAGAGCTGCTTGGAAGCCTGATGGTGTGTGAAGTTAGTGAGCCAAATGGAGTTGTTCTCCCACAAGAACCACTCGGCTGATCCTTCTTCAATATGCCTTTCACCACCAAGCAGTGTTTCCTTGATTGAATTAGCTCTCACACCAATATTTGCGTCTAGAGCCTTTGCATTGAGGGCTATCTGAAAACGGCTGTGGCACTGAAGTTGCCTGTGAATGTGGAGTTGGTGGCATGTGAAACCCGCATGTGGAGCATTCTTTTGTGTGGGATGCTCTACCAGGTTCATTCCTAGATAATGCACTCAAAGGGCACTAAGCATAGAGTGTGAAAACTGAGTTTCCTTGAGAGCTGCTTGGAAGCCTGATGGTGTGTGAAGTTAGTGAGCCAAATGGAGTTGTTCTCCCACAAGAACCACTCGGCTGATCCTTCTTCAATATGCCCTTCACCAACATGCAGTGTTTCCTTGATTGAATTAGCTCTCACACCAATATTTGCGTCTAGAGCCTTTGCATTGAGGGCTATCTGAAAACAGCTGTGGCGCTGAAGTTGCCTGTGAATGTGGAGTTGGTGGCATGTTTAACCCGCATGTGGAGCATTCGTTTGTGTGGGATGCTCTACCAGGTTCATTGCTAGATAATGCACTCAAAGGGCACTAAGCATAGAGTGTGTAAACTGAGTTTCCTTGAGAGCTGCTTGGAAGCCTGATGGTGTGTGAAGTTAGTGAGCCAAATGGAGTTGTTCTCCCACAAGAACCACTCGGCTGATCCTTCTTCAATATGCCCTTCACCAACATGCAGTGTTTCCTTGATTGAATTAGCTCTCACACCAATATTTGCGTCTAGAGCCTTTGCATTGAGGGCTATCTGAAAATGGCTGTGGCACTGAAGTTGCCTGTGAATGTGGAGTTGGTGGCATGTGAAACCCGCATGTGGAGCATTCGTTTGTGTGGGATGCTCTACCAGGTTCATTCCTAGATAATGCACTCAAAGGCAGTAAGCATAGAGTGTGAAAACTGAGTTTCCTTGAGAGCTGCTTGGAAGCCTGATGGTGTGTGAAGTTAGTGAGCCAAATGGAGTTGTTCTCCCACAAGAACCACTCGGCTGATCCTTCTTCAATATGCCCTTCACCAACATGCAGTGTTTCCTTGATTGAATTAGCTCTCACACCAATATTTGCGTCAGGAGCCTTTGCATTGAGGGCTATGTGAAAACGGCTGTGGCGCTGAAGTTGCCTGTGAATGTGGAGTTGGTGGCATGTGAAACCCGCATGTGGAGCACTCGTTTGTGTGGGATGCTCTACTAGATTCATTCCTAGATAATGCACTCAAAGGGCATTAAGCAAAGAGTGTGAAAACTGAGTTTCCTTGAGAGCTGCTTGGAAGCCTGATGGTGTGTGAAGTTAGTGAGCCAAGTGGAGTTGTTCTCCCACAAGAACCACTCGGCTGATCCTTCTTCAATATGCCCTTCACCAACATGCAGTGTTTCCTTGATTGAATTAGGTCTCACACCAATATTTGCGTCTAGAGCCTTTGCATTGAGGGCTATCTGAAAACGGCTGTGGCGCTGAAGTTGCCTGTGAATGTGGAGTTGGTGGCATGTGAAACCCGCATGTGGAGCATTCGTTTGTGTGGGATGCTCTACCAGGTTCATTCCTAGATAATGCACTCAAAGGGCACTAAGCATAGAGTGTGAGAATTGAGTTTCCTTGAGAGCTGCTTGGAAGCCTGATGGTGTGTGAAGTTAGTGAGCCAAATGGAGTTGTTCTCCCACAAGAACCACTCGGCTGATCCTTCTTCAATATGCCCTTCAGCAACATGCAGTGTTTCCTTGATTGAATTAGCTCTCACACCAATATTTGCGTCTAGAGCCTTTGCATTGAGGGCTATCTGAAAACGGCTGTGGCGCTGAAGTTGCCTGTGAATGTGGAGTTGGTGGCATGTGAAACCCGCATGTGGAGCATTCTTTTGTGTGGTATGCTCTACCAGGTTCATTCCTAGATAATGCACTCAAAGGGCACTAAGCATAGAGTGTGAAAACTGAGTTTCCTTGAGAGCTGCTTGGAAGCCTGATGGTGTGTGAAGTTAGTGAGCCAAATGGAGTTGTTCTCCCACAGGAACCACTCGGCTGATCCTTCTTCAATATGCCCTTCACCAACATGCAGTGTTTCCTTGATTGAATTAGCTCTCACACCAATATTTGCGTCTAGAGCCTTTGCATTGAGGGCTATCTGAAAACGGCTGTGGCACTGAAGTTGCCTGTGAATGTGGAGTTGGTGGCATGTGAAACCCGCATGTGGAGCATTCGTTTGTGTGGGATGCTCTACCAGGTTCATTCCTAGATAATGCACTCAAAGGGCACTAAGCATAGAGTGTGAAAACTGAGTTTCCTTGAGAGCTGCTTGGAAGCCTGATGGTGTGTGAAGTTAGTGAGCCAAATGGAGTTGTTCTCCCACAAGAACCACTCGGCTGATCCTTCTTCAATATGCCCTTCACCAACATGCAGTGTTTACTTGATTGAATTAGCTCTCACACCAATATTTGCGTCTGGAGCCTTTGCATTGAGGGCTATGTGAAAACGGCTGTGGCGCTGAAGTTGCCTGTGAATGTGGAGTTTTGGCATGTGAAACCCGCATGTGGAGCATTCGTTTGTGTGGGATGCTCTACCAGGTTCATTCCTAGATAATGCACTCAAAGGGCACTAAGCATAGAGTGTGAAAACTGAGTTTCCTTGAGAGCTGCTTGGAAGCCTGATGGTGTGTGAAGTTAGTGAGCCAAATGGAGTTGTTCTCCCACAAGAACCACTCGGCTGATCCTTCTTCAATATGCCCTTCACCAACATGCAGTGTTTCCTTGATTGAATTAGCTCTCACACCAATATTTGCGTCTGGAGCCTTTGCATTGAGGGCTATGTGAAAACGGCTGTGGCGCTGAAGTTGCCTGTGAATGTGGAGTTGGTGGCATGTGAAACCCGCATGTGGAGCATTCTTTTGTGTGGGATGCTCTACCAGGTTTTTTCCTAGATAATGCACTCAAAGGGCACTAAGCATAGAGTGTGAAAACTGAGTTTCCTTGAGAGCTGCTTGGAAGCCTGATGGTGTGTGAAGTTAGTGAGCCAAATGGAGTTGTTCTCCCACAAGAACCACTCGGCTGATCCTTCTTCAATATGCCCTTCAGCAACATGCAGTGTTTCCTTGATTGAATTAGCTCTCACACCAATATTTGCGTCTAGAGCCTTTGCATTGAGGGCTATCTGAAAACGGCTGTGGCGCTGAAGTTGCCTGTGAATGTGGAGTTGGTGGCATGTGAAACCCGCATGTGGAGCATTCGTTTGTGTGGGATGCTCTACCAGGTTCATTGGTAGATAATGCACTCAAAGGGCACTAAGCATAGAGTGTGAAAACTGAGTTTCCTTGAGAGCTGCTTGGAAGCCTGATGGCGTGTGAAGTTAGTGAGCCAAATGGAGTTGTTCTCCCACAGGAACCACTCGGCTGATCCTTCTTCAATATGCCCTTCAGCAACATGCAGTGTTTCCTTGATTGAATTAGCTCTCACACCAATATTTGCGTCTGGAGCCTTTGCATTGAGGGCTATCTGAAAACGGCTGTGGCGCTGAAGTTGCCTGAGAATGTGGAGTTGGTGGCATGTGAAACCCGCATGTGGAGCATTCGTTTGTGTGGGATGCTCTACCAGGTTCATTCCTAGATAATGCACTCAAAGGGCACTAAGCATAGAGTGTGAAAACTGAGTTTCATTGAGAGCTGCTTGGAAGCCTGATGGTGTGTGAAGTTAGTGAGCCAAATGGAGTTGTTCTCCCACAAGAACCACTCGGCTGATCCTTCTTCAATATGCCCTTCACCAACATGCAGTGTTTCCTTGATTGAATTGCTCTCACACCAATATTTGCGTCTAGAGCCTTTGCATTGAGGGCTATCTGAAAACGGCTGTGGCGCTGAAGTTGCCTGTGAATGTGGAGTTGGTGGCATGTGAAACCCGCATGTGGAGCAATCGTTTGTGTGGGATGCTCACCCAGCTTCATAACAGTCCTAGGCACTCAAAGGGCACTAAGCATAGAGTGTGAAAACTGAGTTTCCTTGAGAGCTGCTTGGAAGCCTGATGGTGTGTGAAGTTAGTGAGCCAAATGGAGTTGTTCTCCCACAAGAACCACTCGGCTGATCCTTCTTCAATATGCCCTTCACCAACATGCAGTGTTTCCTTGATTGAATTAGCTCTCACACCAATATTTGCGTCTAGAGCCTTTGCATTGAGGGCTATCTGAAAACGGCTGTGGCGCTGAAGTTGCCTGTGAATGGGGAGTTGGTGGCATGTGAAGCCCGCATGTGGAGCATTCGTTTGTGTGGGATGCTCTACCAGGTTCATTCCTAGATAATGCACTCAAAGGGCACTAAGCCTAGAGTGTGAAAACTGAGTTTCCTTGAGAGCTGCTTGGAAGCCTGATGGTGTGTGAAGTTAGTGAGCCAAATGGAGTTGTTCTCCCACAAGAACCACTCGGCTGATCCTTCTTCAATATGCCCTTCACCAACATGCAGTGTTTCCTTGATTGAATTAGCTCTCACACCAATATTTGCGTCTAGAGCCTTTGCATTGAGGGCTATCTGAAAACGGCTGTGGCACTGAAGTTGCCTGTGAATGTGGAGTTGGTGGCATGTGAAACCCGCATGTGGAGCATTCGTTTGTGTGGGATGCTCTACCAGCTTCATTCCTAGATAATGCACTCAAAGGGCACTAAGCATAGAGTGTGAAAACTGAGTTTCCTTGAGAGCTGCTTGGAAGCCTGATGGTATGTGAAGTTAGTGAGCCAAATGGAGTTGTTCTCCCACAAGAACCACTCGGCTGATCCTTCTTCAATATGCCCTTCACCAACATGCAGTGTTTCCTTGATTGAATTAGCTCTCACACCAATATTTGCGTCTAGAGCCTTTGCATTGAGGGCTATCTGAAAACGGCTGTGGCACTGAAGTTGCCTGTGAATGTGGAGTTGGTGGCATGTGAAACCCGCATGTGGAGCATTCGTTTGTGTGGGATGCTCTACCAGGTTCATTCCTAGATAATGCACTCAAAGGGCACTAAGCATAGAGTGTGAAAACTGAGTTTCCTTGAGAACTGCTTGGAAGCCTGATGGTGTGTGAAGTTAGTGAGCCAAATGGAGTTGTTCTCCCACAAGAACCACTCGGCTGATCCTTCTTCAATATGCCCTTCAGCAACATGCAGTGTTTCCTTGATTGAATTAGCTCTCACACCAATATTTGCGTCTGGAGCCTTTGCATTGAGGGCTATGTGAAAACGGCTGTGGCGCTGAAGTTGCCTGTGAATGTGGAGTTGGTGGCATGTGAAACCCGCATGTGGAGCATTCTTTTGTGTGGGATGCTCTACCAGGTTTTTTCCTAGATAATGCAGTGAAAGGGCACTAAGCATAGAGTGTGAAAACTGAGTTTCCTTGAGAGCTGCTTGGAAGCCTGATGGTGTGTGAAGTTAGTGAGCCAAATGGAGTTGTTCTCCCACAAGAACCACTCGGCTGATCCTTCTTCAATATGCCCTTCACCAACATGCAGTGTTTCCTTGATTGAATTAGCTCTCACACCAATATTTGCGTCTAGAGCCTTTGCATTGAGGGCTATGTGAAAACGGCTGTGGCGCTGACGTTGCCTGTGAATGTGGAGTTGGTGGCATGTGAAACCCGCATGTGGAGCATTCGTTTGTGTGGGATGCTCTACCAGCTTCATTCCTAGATACTGCACTCAAAGGGCACTAAGCATAGAGTGTGAAAATTGAGTTTCCTTGAGAGCTGCTTGGAAGCCTGATGGTGTGTGAAGTTAGTGAGCCAAATGGAGTTGTTCTCCCACAAGAACCACTCGGCTGATCCTTCTTCAATATGCCCTTCACCAACATGCAGTGTTTCCTTGATTGAATTAGCTCTCACACCAATATTTGCGTCTAGAGCCTTTGCATTGAGGGCTATCTGAAAACGGCTGTGGCGCTGAAGTTGCCTGTGAATGTGGAGTTGGTGGCATGTGAAAAGCGCATGTGGAGCATTCGTTTGTGTGGGATGCTCTACCAGGTTCATTCCTAGATAATGCACACAAAGGGCACTAAGCATAGAGTGTGAAAACTGAGTTTCCTTGAGAGCTGCTTGGAAGCCTGATGGTGTGTGAAGTTAGTGAGCCAAATGGAGTTGTTCTCCCACAAGAACCACTCGGCTGATCCTTCTTCAATATTCCCTTCAGCAACATGCAGTGTTTCCTTGATTGAATTAGCTCTCACACCAATATTTGCGTCTAGAGCCTTTGCATTGAGGGCTATCTGAAAACGGCTGTGGCGCTGAAGTTGCCTGTGAATGTGGAGTTGGTGGCATGTGAAACCCGCATGTGGAGCATTCGTTTGTGTGGGATGCTCTACCAGGTTCATTCCTAGATAATGCACTCAAAGAGCACTAAGCATAGAGTGTGAAAACTGAGTTTCCTTGAGAGCTGCTTGGAAGCCTGATGGCGTGTGAAGTTAGTGAGCCAAATGGAGTTGTTCTCCCACAGGAACCACTCGGCTGATCCTTCTTCAATATGCCCTTCAGCAACATGCAGTGTTTCCTTGATTGAATTAGCTCTCACACCAATATTTGCGTCTGGAGCCTTTGCATTGAGGGCTATCTGAAAACGGCTGTGGCGCTGAAGTTGCCTGAGAATGTGGAGTTGGTGGCATGTGAAACCCGCATGTGGAGCATTCGTTTGTGTGGGATGCTCTACCAGGTTCATTCCTAGATAATGCAGTGAAAGGGCACTAAGCATAGAGTGTGAAAACTGAGTTTCCTTGAGAGCTGCTTGGAAGCCTGATGGTGTGTGAAGTTAGTGAGCCAAATGGAGTTGTTCTCCCACAAGAACCACTCGGCTGATCCTTCTTCAATATGCCCTTCACCAACATGCAGTGTTTCCTTGATTGAATTAGCTCTCACACCAATATTTGCGTCTAGAGCCTTTGCATTGAGGGCTATGTGAAAACGGCTGTGGCGCTGACGTTGCCTGTGAATGTGGAGTTGGTGGCATGTGAAACCCGCATGTGGAGCATTCGTTTGTGTGGGATGCTCTACCAGCTTCATTCCTAGATACTGCACTCAAAGGGCACTAAGCATAGAGTGTGAAAATTGAGTTTCCTTGAGAGCTGCTTGGAAGCCTGATGGTGTGTGAAGTTAGTGAGCCAAATGGAGTTGTTCTCCCACAAGAACCACTCGGCTGATCCTTCTTCAATATGCCCTTCACCAACATGCAGTGTTTCCTTGATTGAATTAGCTCTCACACCAATATTTGCGTCTAGAGCCTTTGCATTGAGGGCTATCTGAAAACGGCTGTGGCGCTGAAGTTGCCTGTGAATGTGGAGTTGGTGGCATGTGAAAAGCGCATGTGGAGCATTCGTTTGTGTGGGATGCTCTACCAGGTTCATTCCTAGATAATGCACACAAAGGGCACTAAGCATAGAGTGTGAAAACTGAGTTTCCTTGAGAGCTGCTTGGAAGCCTGATGGTGTGTGAAGTTAGTGAGCCAAATGGAGTTGTTCTCCCACAAGAACCACTCGGCTGATCCTTCTTCAATATTCCCTTCAGCAACATGCAGTGTTTCCTTGATTGAATTAGCTCTCACACCAATATTTGCGTCTAGAGCCTTTGCATTGAGGGCTATCTGAAAACGGCTGTGGCGCTGAAGTTGCCTGTGAATGTGGAGTTGGTGGCATGTGAAACCCGCATGTGGAGCATTCGTTTGTGTGGGATGCTCTACCAGCTTCATTCCTAGATAATGCACTCAAAGCGCACTAAGCATAGAGTGTGAAAACTGAGTTTCCTTGAGAGCTGCTTGGAAGCCTGATGGCGTGTGAAGTTAGTGAGCCAAATGGAGTTGTTCTCCCACAGGAACCACTCGGCTGATCCTTCTTCAATATGCCCTTCAGCAACATGCAGTGTTTCCTTGATTGAATTAGCTCTCACACCAATATTTGCGTCTGGAGCCTTTGCATTGAGGGCTATCTGAAAACGGCTGTGGCGCTGAAGTTGCCTGAGAATGTGGAGTTGGTGGCATGTGAAACCCGCATGTGGAGCATTCGTTTGTGTGGGATGCTCTACCAGGTTCATTCCTAGATAATGTACTCAAAGGGCACTAAGCATAGAGTGTGAAAACTGAGTTTCCTTGAGAGCTGCTTGGAAGCCTGATGGTGTGTGAAGTTAGTGAGCCAAATGGAGTTGTTCTCCCACAAGAACCACTCGGCTGATCCTTCTTCAATATGCCCTTCACCAACATGCAGTGTTTCCTTGATTGAATTAGCTCTCACACCAATATTTGCGTCTAGAGCCTTTGCATTGAGGGCTATCTGAAAACGGCTGTGGCGCTGAAGTTGCCTGTGAATGTGGAGTTGGTGGCATGTGAAACCCGCATGTGGAGCATTCGTTTGTGTGGGATGCTCTACCAGGTTCATTCCTAGATAATGCACTCAAAGGGCACTAAGCATAGAGTGTGAAAACTGAGTTTCCTTGAGAGCTGCTTGGAAGCCTGATGGTGTGTGAAGTTAGTGAGCCAAATGGAGTTGTTCTCCCACAAGAACCACTCGGCTGATCCTTCTTCAATATGCCCTTCAGCAACATGCAGTGTTTCCTTGATTGAATTAGCTCTCACACCAATATTTGCGTCTAGAGCCTTTGCATTGAGGGCTATCTGAAAACGGCTGTGGCGCTGAAGTTGCCTGTGAATGTGGAGTTGGTGGCATGTGAAACCCGCATGAGGAGCAATCGTTTGTGTGGGATGCTCACCCAGCTTCATTTCAGTCCTAGGCACTCAAAGGGCACTAAGCATAGAGTGTGAAAACTGAGTTTCCTTGAGAGCTGCTTGGAAGCCTGATGGTGTGTGAAGTTAGTGAGCCAAATGGAGTTGTTCTCCCACAAGAACCACTCGGCTGATCCTTCTTCAATATGCCCTTCACCAACATGCAGTGTTTCCTTGATTGAATTAGCTCTCACACCAATATTTGCGTCTAGAGCCTTTGCATTGAGGGCTATCTGAAAACGGCTGTGGCGCTGAAGTTGCCTGTGAATGTGGAGTTGGTGGCATGTGAAGCCCGCATGTGGAGCATTCTTTTGTGTGGGATGCTCTACCAGGTTCATTCCTAGATAATGCACTCAAAGGGCACTAAGCATAGAGTGTGAAAACTGAGTTTCCTTGAGAGCTGCTTGGAAGCCTGATGGTGTGTGAAGTTAGTGAGCCAAATGGAGTTGTTCTCCGACAAGAACCACTCGGCTGATCCTTCTTCAATATGCCCTTCACCAACATGCAGTGTTTCCTTGATTGAATTAGCTCTCACACCAATATTTGCGTCTGGAGCCTTTGCATTGAGGGCTATGTGAAAACGGCTGTGGCGCTGAAGTTGCCTGTGAATGTGGAGTTGGTGGCATGTGAAACCCGCATGTGGAGCATTCTTTTGTGTGGGATGCTCTACCAGGTTCATTCCTAGATAATGCAGTGAAAGGGCACTAAGCATAGAGTGTGAAAACTGAGTTTCCTTGAGAGCTGCTTGGAAGCCTGATGGTGTGTGAAGTTAGTGAGCCAAATGGAGTTGTTCTCCCACAAGAACCACTCGGCTGATCCTTCTTCAATATGCCCTTCAGCAACATGCAGTGTTTCCTTGATTGAATTAGCTCTCACACCAATATTTGCGTCTAGAGCCTTTGCATTGAGGGCTATCTGAAAACGGCTGTGGCGCTGAAGTTGCCTGTGAATGTGGAGTTGGTGGCATGTTTAACCCGCATGTGGAGCATTCGTTTGTGTGGGATGCTCTACCAGGTTCATTGCTAGATAATGCACTCAAAGGGCACTAAGCATAGAGTGTGAAAACTGAGTTTCCTTGAGAGCTGCTTGGAAGCCTGATGGTGTGTGAAGTTAGTGAGCCAAATGGAGTTGTTCTCCTACAAGAACCACTCGGCTGATCCTTCTTCAATATGCCCTTCACCAACATGCAGTGTTTCCTTGATTGAATTAGCTCTCACACCAATATTTGCGTCTTGAGCCTTTGCATTGAGGGCTATCTGAAAACGGCTGTGGCGCTGAAGTTGCCTGTCAATGTGGAGTTGGTGGCATGTGAAACCCGCATGTGGAGCATTCATTTGTGTGGGATGCTCACCAAGCTTCATTTCAGTCCTAGGCACTCAAAGGGCACTAAGCATAGAGTGTGAAAACTGAGTTTCCTTGAGAGCTGCTTGGAAGCCTGATGGTGTGTGAAGTTAGTGAGCCAAATGGAGTTGTTCTCCCACAAGAACCACTCGGCTGATCCTTCTTCAATATGCCCTTCAGCAACATGCAGTGTTTCCTTGATTGAATTAGCTCTCACACCAATATTTGCGTCTAGAGCCTTTGCATTGAGGGCTATCTGAAAACGGCTGTGGCGCTGAAGTTGCCTGTGAATGTGGAGTTGGTGGCATGTGAAACCCGCATGTGGAGCATTCGTTTGTGTGGGATGCTCTACCAGGTTCATTCCTAGATAATGCACACAAAGGGCACTAAGCCTAGAGTGTGAAAACTGAGTTTCCTTGAGAGCTGCTTGGAAGCCTGATGGTGTGTGAAGTTAGTGAGCCAAATGGAGTTGTTCTCCCACAAGAACCACTCGGCTGATCCTTCTTCAATATGCCCTTCACCAACATGCAGTGTTTCCTTGATTGAATTAGCTCTCACACCAATATTTGCGTCTAGATCCTTTGCATTGAGGGCTATCTGAGAACTGCTGTGGCGCTGAAGTTGCCTGTGAATGTGGAGTTGGTGGCATGTGAAACCCGCATGTGGAGCATTCGTTTGTGTGGGATGCTCACCAAGCTTCATTTCAGTCCTAGGCACTCAAAGGGCACTAAGCATAGAGTGTGAAAACTGAGTTTCCTTGAGAGCTGCTTGGAAGCCTGATGGTGTGTGAAGTTAGTGAGCCAAATGGAGTTGTTCTCCCACAAGAACCACTCGGCTGATCCTTCTTCAATATGCCCTTCACCAACATGCAGTGTTTCCTTGATTGTATTAGCTCTCACACCAATATTTGCTTCTAGAGCCTTTGCATTGAGGGCTATCTGAAAATGGCTGTGGCGCTGAAGTTGCCTGAGAATGTGGAGTTGGTGGCATGTGAAACCCGCATGTGGAGCATTCGTTTGTGTGGGATGCTCACCAAGCTTCATTTCAGTCCTAGGCACTCAAAGGGCACTAAGCATAGAGTGTGAAAACTGAGTTTCCTTGAGAGCTGCTTGGAAGCCTGAGGGTGTGTGAAGTTAGTGAGCCAAGTGGAGTTGTTCTCCCACAAGAACCACTCGGCTGATCCTTCTTCAATATGCCCTTCACCAACATGCAGTGTTTCCTTGATTGTATTAGCTCTCACACCAATATTTGCGTCTAGAGCCTTTGCATTGAGGGCTATCTGAAAACGCCTTGGATCTGAAGTTTCCTGAGAATGTGGAGTTGGTGGCATGTGAAACCCGCATGTGGAGCATTCGTTTGTGTGGGATGCTCTACCAGGTTCATTCCTAGATAATGCACTGAAACTGCACTAAGCATAGAGTGTGAAAACTGAGTTTCCTTGAGAGCTGCTTGGAAGCCTGATGGTGTGTGAAGTTAGTGAGCCAAATGGAGTTGTTCTCCCACAAGAACCACTCGGCTGATCCTTCTTCAATATGCCCTTCACCAACATGCAGTGTTTCCTTGATTGAATTAGCTCTCACACCAATATTTGCGTCTAGAGCCTTTGCATTGAGGGCTATCTGAAAACGGCTGTGGCGCTGAAGTTGCCTGTGAATGTGGAGTTGGTGGCATGTGAAACCCGCATGTGGAGCATTCTTTTGTGTGGGATGCTCTACCAGGTTCATTCCTAGATAATGCACTCAAAGGGCACTAAGCATAGAGTGTGAAAACTGAGTTTCCTTGAGAGCTGCTTGGAAGCCTGATGGTGTGTGAAGTTAGTGAGCCAAATGGAGTTGTTCTCCCACAAGAACCACTCGGCTGATCCTTCTTCAATATGCCCTTCACCAACATGCAGTGTTTCCTTGATTGAATTAGCTCTCACACCAATATTTGCGTCTAGAGCCTTTGCATTGAGGGCTATCTGAAAACGGCTGTGGCGCTGAAGTTGCCTGAGAATGTGGAGTTGGTGGCATGTGAAACCCGCATGTGGAGCATTCGTTTGTGTGGGATGCTCACCAAGCTTCATTTCAGTCCTAGGCACTCAAAGGGCACTAAGCATAGAGTGTGAAAACTGAGTTTCCTTGAGAGCTGCTTGGAAGCCTGATGGTGTGTGAAGTTAGTGAGCCAAATGGAGTTGTTCTCCCACAAGAACCACTCGGCTGATCCTTCTTCAATATGCCCTTCAGCAACATGCAGTGTTTCCTTGATTGAATTAGCTCTCACACCAATATTTGCGTCTAGAGCCTTTGCATTGAGGGCTATCTGAAAACGGCCTTGGCGCTGAAGTTGCCCGTGAATGTGGAGTTGGTGGCATGTGAAACCCGCATGTGGAGCATTCGTTTGTGTGGGATGCTCTACCAGGTTCATTCCTAGATAATGCACTCAAAGGGCACTAAGCATAGAGTGTGAAAACTGAGTTTCCTTGAGAGCTGCTTGGAAGCCTGATGGTGTGTGAAGTTAGTGAGCCAAATGGAGTTGTTCTCCCACAAGAACCACTCGGCTGATCCTTCTTCAATATGCCCTTCAGCAACATGCAGTGTTTCCTTGATTGAATTAGCTCTCACACCAATATTTGCGTCTAGAGCCTTTGCATTGAGGGCTATCTGAAAACGGCTGTGGCGCTGAAGTTGCCTGTGAATGTGGAGTTGGTGGCATGTGAAACCCGCATGTGGAGCATTCGTTTGTGTGGGATGCCCCCCAAGCTTCATTTCAGTCCTAGGCACACAAAGGGCACTAAGCATAGAGTGTGAAAACTGAGTTTCCTTGAGAGCTGCTTGGAAGCCTGATGGTGTGTGAAGTTAGTGAGCCAAATGGAGTTGTTCTCCCACAAGAACCACTCGGCTGATCCTTCTTCAATATGCCCTTCACCAACATGCAGTGTTTCCTTGATTGAATTAGCTCTCACACCAATATTTGTGTCTAGAGCCTTTGCATTGAGGGCTATCTGAAAACGGCTGTGGCGCTGAAGTTGCCTGAGAATGTGGAGTTGGTGGCATGTGAAACCCGCATGTGGAGCATTCGTTTGTGTGGGATGCTCACCAAGCTTCATTTCAGTCCTAGGCACTCAAAGGGCACTAAGCCTAGAGTGTGAAAACTGAGTTTCCTTGAGAGCTGCTTGGAAGCCTGATGGTGTGTGAAGTTAGTGAGCCAAATGGAGTTGTTCTCCCACAAGAACCACTCGGCTGATCCTTCTTCAATATGCCCTTCAGCAACATGCAGTGTTTCCTTGATTGAATTAGCTCTCACACCAATATTTGTGTCTAGAGCCTTTGCATTGAGGGCTATCTGAAAACGGCCTTGGCGCTGAAGTTGCCTGTGAATATGGAGTTGGTGGCATGTGAAACCCGCATGTGGAGCATTCGTTTGTGTTGGATGCTCTTCTAGAATCATTCCTAGATAATGCACTCAAAGGGCACTAAGCATAGAGTGTGAAAACTGAGTTTCCTTGAGAGCTGCTTGGAAGCCTGATGGTGTGTGAAGTTAGTGAGCCAAATGGAGTTGTTCTCCCACAAGAACCACTCGGCTGATCCTTCTTCAATATGCCCTTCACCAACATGCAGTGTTTCCTTGATTGTATTAGCTCTCACACCAATATTTGCTTCTAGAGCCTTTGCATTGAGGGCTATCTGAAAACGGCTGTGGCGCTGAAGTTGCCTGAGAATGTGGAGTTGGTGGCATGTGAAACCCGCATGTGGAGCATTCGTTTGTGTGGGATGCTCACCAAGCTTCATTTCAGTCCTAGGCACTCAAAGGGCACTAAGCATAGAGTGTGAAAACTGAGTTTCCTTGAGAGCTGCTTGGAAGCCTGATGGTGTGTGAAGTTAGTGAGCCAAATGGAGTTGTTCTCCCACAAGAACCACTCGGCTGATCCTTCTTCAATATGCCCTTCACCAACATGCAGTGTTTCCTTGATTGAATTAGCTCTCACACCAATATTTGCCTCTAGAGCCTTTGCATTGAGGGCTATGTGAAAACGGCTTTGGCGCTGAAGTTGCCTGTGAATGTGGAGTTGGTGGCATGTGAAACCCGCATGTGGAGCATTCGTTTGTGTGGGATGCTCTACCAGGTTCATTCCTAGATAATGCACTCAAAGGGCACTAAGCATAGAGTGTGAAAACTGAGTTTCCTTGAGAGCTGCTTGGAAGCCTGATGGTGTGTGAAGTTAGTGAGCCAAATGGAGTTGTTCTCCCACAAGAACCACTCGGCTGATCCTTCTTCAATATGCCCTTCACCAACATGCAGTGTTTCCTTGATTGTATTAGCTCTCACACCAATATTTGCGTCTAGAGCCTTTGCATTGAGGGCTATCTGAAAACGCCTTGGATCTGAAGTTTCCTGAGAATGTGGAGTTGGTGGCATGTGAAACCCGCATGTGGAGCATTCGTTTGTGTGGGATGCTCTACCAGGTTCATTCCTAGATAATGCAGTGAAAGGGCACTAAGCATACAGTGTGAAAACTGAGTTTCCTTGAGAGCTGCTTGGAAGCCTGATGGTGTGTGAAGTTAGTGAGCCAAATGGAGTTGTTCTCCCACAAGAACCACTCGGCTGATCCTTCTTCAATATGCCCTTCACCAACATGCAGTGTTTCCTTGATTGAATTAGCTCTCACACCAATATTTGCGTCTAGAGCCTTTGCATTGAGGTCTATCTGAAAACGGCTGTGGCGCTGAAGTTGCCTGTGAATGTGGAGTTGGTGGCATGTGAAACCCGCATGTGGAGCATTCGTTTGTGTGGGATGCTCTACCAGGTTCATTCCTAGATAATGCACTCAAAGGGCACTAAGCATAGAGTGTGAAAACTGAGTTTCCTTGAGAGCTGCTTGGAAGCCTGATGGTGTGTGAAGTTAGTGAGCCAAATGGAGTTGTTCTCCCACAAGAACCACTCGGCTGATCCTTCTTCAATATGCCCTTCACCAACATGCAGTGTTTCCTTGATTGAATTAGCTCTCACACCAATATTTGCGTCTAGAGCCTTTGCATTGAGGGCTATCTGAAAACGGCTGTGGCGCTAAAGTTGCCTGTGAATGTGGAGTTGGTGGCATGTGAAACCAGCATGTGGAGCATTCGTTTGTGTGGGATGCTCTACCAGGTTCATTCCTAGATAATGCAGTGAAAGTGCCCTAAGCATAGAGTGTGAAAACTAAGTTTCCTTGAGAGCTGCTTGGAAGCCTGATGGTGTGTGAAGTTAGTGAGCCAAATGGAGTTGTTCTCCCACAAGAACCACTCGGCTGATCCTTCTTCAATATGCCCTTCACCAACATGCAGTGTTTCCTTGATTGAATTAGCTCTCACACCAATATTTGCGTCTAGAGTCTTTGCATTGAGGGCTATCTGAAAACGGCTGTGGCGCTGAAGTTGCCTGAGAATGTGGAGTTGGTGGCATGTGAAACCCGCATGTGGAGCATTCGTTTGTGTGGGATGCTCACCAAGCTTCATTTCAGTCCTAGGCACTCAAAGGGCACTAAGCATAGAGTGTGAAAACTGAGTTTCCTTGAGAGCTGCTTGGAAGCCTGATGGTGTGTGAAGTTAGTGAGCCAAATGGAGTTGTTCTCCCACAAGAACCACTCGGCTGATCCTTCTTCAATATGCCCTTCAGCAACATGCAGTGTTTCCTTGATTGAATTAGCTCTCACACCAATATTTGCGTCTAGAGCCTTTGCATTGAGGGCTATCTGAAAACGGCTGTGGCGCTGAAGTTGCCTGTGAATATAGAGTTGGTGGCATGTGAAACCCGCATGTGGAGCATTCGTTTGTGTTGGATGCTCTTCTAGAATCATTCCTAGATAATGCACTCAAAGGGCACTAAGCATAGAGTGTGAAAACTGAGTTTCCTTGAGAGCTGCTTGGAAGCCTGATGGTGTGTGAAGTTAGTGAGCCAAATGGAGTTGTTCTCCTACAAGAACCACTCGGCTGATCCTTCTTCAATATGCCCTTCAGCAACATGCAGTGTTTCCTTGATTGAATTAGCTCTCACACCAATATTTGCGTCTAGAGCCTTTGCATTGAGGGCTATCTGAAAACGGCTGTGGCGCTGAAGTTGCCTGTGAATGTGGAGTTGGTGGCATGTGAAACCCGCATGTGGAGCATTCGTTTGTGTGGGATGCTCACCAAGCTTCATTCCTAGATAATGCAGTGAAAGGGCACTAAGCATAGAGTGTGAAAACTGAGTTTCCTTGAGAGCTGCTTGGAAGCCTGATGGTGTGTGAAGTTAGTGAGCCAAATGGAGTTGTTCTCCCACAAGAACCACTCGGCTGATCCTTCTTCAATAAGACCTTCACCAACATGCAGTGTTTCCTTGATTGTATTAGCTCTCACACCAATATTTGCTTCTAGAACCTTTGCATTGAGGGCTATCTGAAAACGGCTGTGGCGCTGAAGTTGCCTGAGAATGTGGAGTTGGTGGCATGTGAAACCCGCATGTGGAGCATTCGTTTGTGTGGGATGCTCACCAAGCTTCATTTCAGTCCTAGGCACTCAAAGGGCACTAAGCCTAGAGTGTGAAAACTGAGTTTCCTTGAGAGCTACTTGGAAGCCTGATGGTGTGCAAGTTAGTGAGCCAAATGGAGTTGTTCTCCCACAAGAACCACTCGGCTGATCCTTCTTCAATATGCCCTTCACCAACATGCAGTGTTTCCTTGATTGAATTAGCTCTCACACCAATATTTGCGTCTAGAGCCTTTGCATTGAGGGCTATCTGAAAACGGCTGTGGCGCTGAAGTTTCCTGTGAATGTGGAGTTGGTGGCATGTGAAACCTGCATGTGGAGCATTCGTTTGTGTGGGATGCTCTACCAGGTTCATTCCTAGATAATGCACTCAAAGGGCACTAAGCATAGAGTGTGAAAACTGAGTTTCCTTGAGAGCTGCTTGGAAGCCTGATGGTGTGTGAAGTTAGTGAGCCAAATGGAGTTGTTCTCCCACAAGAACCACTCGGCTGATCCTTCTTCAATATGCCCTTCAGCAACATGCAGTGTTTCCTTGATTGAATTAGCTCTCACACCAATATTGGCGTCTAGAGCCTTTGCATTGAGGGCTATGTGAAAACGGCTGTGGCGCTGAAGTTGCCTGTGAATGTGGAGTTGGTGGCATGTGAAACCCTCATGTGGAGCATTCGTTTGTGTGGGATGCTCTACCAGGTTCATTCCTAGATAATGCAGTGAAAGGGCACTAAGCATAGAGTGTGAAAACTGAGTTTCCTTGAGAGCTGCTTGGAAGCCTGATGGTGTGTGAAGTTAGTGAGCCAAATGGAGTTGTTCTCCCACAAGAACCACTCGGCTGATCCTTCTTCAATATGCCCTTCACCAACATGCAGTGTTTCCTTGATTGTATTAGCTCTCACACCAATATTTGCGTCTAGAGCCTTTGCATTGAGGGCTATCTGAAAACGCCTTGGATCTGAAGTTTCCTGAGAATGTGGAGTTGGTGGCATGTGAAACCCGCATGTGGAGCATTCGTTTGTGTGGGATGCTCTACCAGGTTCATTCCTAGATAATGCACTGAAACTGCACTAAACATAGAGTGTGAAAACTGAGTTTCCTTGAGAGCTGCTTGGAAGCCTGATGGTTTGTGAAGTTAGTGAGCCAAATGGAGTTGTTCTCCCACAAGAACCACTCGGCTGATCCTTCTTCAATATGCCCTTCACCAACATGCAGTGTTTCCTTGATTGTATTAGCTCTCACACCAATATTTGCGTCTAGAGCCTTTGCATTGAGGGCTATCTGAAAACGGCTGTGGCGCTGAAGTTGCCTGTGAATGTGGAGTTGGTGGCATGTGAAACCCGCATGTGGAGCATTCGTTTGTGTGGGATGCTCTACCAGGTTCATTCCTAGATAATGCACTCAAAGGGCAGTAAGCATAGAGTGTGAAAACTGAGTTTCCTTGAGAGCTGCTTGGAAGCCTGATGGTGTGTGAAGTTAGTGAGCCAAATGGAGTTGTTCTCCCACAAGAACCACTCGGCTGATCCTTCTTCAATATGCCCTTCACCAACATGCAGTGTTTCCTTGATTGAATTAGCTCTCACACCAATATTTGCGTCTAGAGCCTTTGCATTGAGGGCTATCTGAAAACGGCTGTGGCGCTGAAGTTTCCTGTGAATGTGGAGTTGGTGGCATGTGAAACCAGCATGTGGAGCATTCGTTTGTGTGAGATGCTCTACCAGGTTCATTCCTAGATAATGCAGTGAAAGTGCCCTAAGCATAGAGTGTGAAAACTGAGTTTCCTTGAGAGCTGCTTGGAAGCCTGATGGTGTGTGAAGTTAGTGAGCCAAATGGAGTTGTTCTCCCACAAGAACCACTCGGCTGATCCTTCTTCAATATGCCCTTCACCAACATGCAGTGTTTCCTTGATTGAATTAGCTCTCACACCAATATTTGCGTCTAGAGCCTTTGCATTGAGGGCTATCTGAAAACGGCTGTGGCGCTGAAGTTGCCTGTGAATGTGGAGTTGGTGGCATGTGAAACCCGCATGTGGAGCATTCGTTTGTGTGGGATGCTCTACCAGGTTCATTCCTAGATAATGCAGTGAAAGGGCACTAAGCATAGAGTGTGAAAACTGAGTTTCCTTGAGAGCTGCTTGGAAGCCTGATGGTGTGTGAAGTTAGTGAGCCAAATGGAGTTGTTTTCCCACAAGAACCACTCGGCTGATCCTTCTTCAATATGCCCTTCACCAACATGCAGTGTTTCCTTGATTGAATTAGCTCTCACACCAATATTTGCGTCTAGAGCCTTTGCATTGAGGGCTATCTGAAAACGGCTGTGGCGCTGAAGTTGCCTGTGAATGTGGAGTTGGTGGCATGTTTAACCCGCATGTGGAGCATTCGTTTGTGTGGGATGATCTACCAGGTTCATTGCTAGATAATGCACTCAAAGGGCACTAAGCATAGAGTGTGAAAACTGAGTTTCCTTGAGAGCTGCTTGGAAGCCTGATGGTGTGTGAAGTTAGTGAGCCAAATGGAGTTGTTCTCCCACAAGAACCACTCGGCTGATCCTTCTTCAATATGCCCTTCACCAACATGCAGTGTTTCCTTGATTGAATTAGCTCTCACACCAATATTTGCGTCTAGAGCCTTTGCATTGAGGGCTGTCTGAAAACGGCTGTGGCGCTGAAGTTTCCTGTGAATGTGGAGTTGGTGGCATGTGAAACCCGCATGTGGAGCATTCGTTTGTGTGGGATGCTCTACCAGGTTCATTCCTAGATAATGCACTCAAAGGGCACTAAGCATAGAGTGTGAAAACTGAGTTTCCTTGAGAGCTGCTTGGAAGCCTGATGGTGTGTGAAGTTAGTGAGCCAAATGGAGTTGTTCTCCCACAAGAACCACTCGGCTGATCCTTCTTCAATATGCCCTTCACCAACATGCAGTGTTTCCTTGATTGAATTAGCTCTCACACCAATATTTGCGTCTGGAGCCTTTGCATTGAGGGCTATGTGAAAAAGGCTGTGGCGCTGAAGTTGCCTGTCAATGTGGAGTTGGTGGCATGTGAAACCCGCATGTGGAGCACTCGTTTGTGTGGGATGCTCTACTAGATTCATTCCTAGCTAATGCAGTGAAAGTGCCCTAAGCATAGAGTGTGAAAACTGAGTTTCATTGAGAGCTACTTGGAAGCCTGATGGTGTGTGAAGTTAGTGAGCCAAGTGGAGTTGTTCTCCCACAAGAACCACTCGGCTGATCCTTCTTCAATATGCCCTTCACCAACATGCAGTGTTTCCTTGATTGAATTAGCTCTCACACCAATATTTGCGTCTAGAGCCTTTGCATTGAGGGCTATCTGAAAACGGCTGTGGCGCTGAAGTTGCCTGTGAATGTGGAGTTGGTGGCATGTGAAACCCGCATGTGGAGCACTCGTTTGTGTGGGATGCTCTTCTAGATTCATTCCTAGATAATGCACTCAAAGGGCACTAAGCATAGAGTGTGAAAACTGAGTTTCCTTGAGAGCTACTTGGAAGCCTGATGGTGTGTGAAGTTAGTGAGCCAAGTGGAGTTGTTCTCCCACAAGAACCACTCGGCTGATCCTTCTTCAATATGCCCTTCACCAACATGCAGTGTTTCCTTGATTGAATTAGCTCTCACACCAATATTTGCGTCTAGAGCCTTTGCATTGAGGGCTATCTGAAAACGGCTGTGGCGCTGAAGTTGCCTGTGAATGTGGAGTTGGTGGCATGTGAAACCCGCATGTGGAGCATTCTTTTGTGTGGGATGCTCTACCAGGTTCATTCCTAGATAATGCAGTGAAAGGGCACTAAGCATAGAGTGTGAAAACTGAGTTTCCTTGAGAGCTGCTTGGAAGCCTGATGGTGTGTGAAGTTAGTGAGCCAAATGGAGTTGTTCTCCTACAAGAACCACTTGGCTGATCCTTCTTCAATATGCCCTTCACCAACATGCAGTGTTTCCTTGATTGAATTAGCTCTCACACCAATATTTGCGTCTAGAGCCTTTGCATTGAGGGCTATCTGAAAACGGCTGTGGCGCTGAAGTTGCCTGTGAATGTGGAGTTGGTGGCATGTGAAACCCGCATGTGGAGCATTCGTTTGTGTGGGATGCTCACCAAGCTTCATTTCAGTCCTAGGCACTCAAAGGGCACTAAGCATAGAGTGTGAAAACTGAGTTTCCTTGAGAGCTGCTTGGAAGCCTGATGGTGTGTGAAGTTAGTGAGCCAAGTGGAGTTGTTCTCCCACAAGAACCACTCGGCTGATCCTTCTTCAATATGCCCTTCACCAACATGCAGTGTTTCCTTGATTGAATTAGCTCTCACACCAATATTTGCGTCTAGAGCCTTTGCATTGAGGGCTATCTGAAAACGGCTGTGGCGCTGAAGTTGCCTGTGAATGTGGAGTTGGTGGCATGTGAAACCCGCATGTGGAGCATTCGTTTGTGTGGGATGCTCTACCAGGTTCATTCCTAGATAATGCAGTGAAAGGGCACTAAGCATAGAGTGTGAAAACTGAGTTTCCTTGAGAGCTGCTTGGAAGCCTGATGGTGTGTGAAGTTAGTGAGCCAAATGGAGTTGTTCTCCCACAAGAAGCACTTCGCTGATCCTTCTTCAATATGCCCTTCACCAACATGCAGTGTTTCCTTGATTGAATTAGCTCTCACACCAATATTTGCGTCTAGAGCCTTTGCATTGAGGGCTATCTGAAAATGGCTGTGGCACTGAAGTTGCCTGTGAATGTGGAGTTGGTGGCATGTGAAACCCGCATGTGGAGCATTCGTTTGTGTCTGATGCTCTACCAGGTTCATTCCTAGATAATGCACTCAAAGGGCAGTAAGCATAGAGTGTGAAAACTGAGTTTCCTTGAGAGCTGCTTGGAAGCCTGATGGTGTGTGAAGTTAGTGAGCCAAATGGAGTTGTTCTCCCACAAGAACCACTCGACTGATCCTTCTTCAATATGCCCTTCAGCAACATGCATTGTTTCCTTGATTGAATTAGCTCTCACACCAATATTTGCGTCTAGAGCCTTTGCATTGAGGGCTATCTGAAAACGGCTGTGGCGCTGAAGTTGCCTGTGAATGTGGAGTTGGTGGCATGTGAAACCCGCATGTGGAGCACTCGTTTGTGTTGGATGCTCTACTAGATTCATTCCTAGCTAATGCACTCAAAGGGCACTAAGCATAGAGTGTGAAAACTGAGTTTCCTTGAGAGCTACTTGGAAGCCTGATGGTGTGTGAAGTTAGTGAGCCAAGTGGAGTTGTTCTCCCACAAGAACCACTCGGCTGATCCTTCTTCAATATGCCCTTCAGCAACATGCAGTGTTTCCTTGATTGAATTAGCTCTCACACCAATATTTGCGTCTAGAGCCTTTGCATTGAGGGCTATCTGAAAATGGCTGTGGCACTGAAGTTGCCTGTGAATGTGGAGTTGGTGCCATGTGAAACCCGCATGTGGAGCATTCGTTTGTGTGGGATGCTCTACCAGGTTCATTCCTAGATAATGCACTCAAAGGGCACTAAGCATAGAGTGTGAAAACTGAGTTTCCTTGAGAGCTGCTTGGAAGCCTGATGGTGTGTGAAGTTAGTGAGCCAAATGGAGTTGTTCTCCCACAAGAACCACTCGGCTGATCCTTCTTCAATATGCCCTTCACCAACATGCAGTGTTTCCTTGATTGAATTAGCTCTCACACCAATATTTGCGTCTGGAGCCTTTGCATTGAGGGCTATGTGAAAACGGCTGTGGCGCTGAAGTTGCCTGTCAATGTGGAGTTGGTGGCATGTGAAACCCGCATGTGGAGCACTCGTTTGTGTGGGATGCTCTACTAGATTCATTCCTAGATAATGCACTCAAAGGGCACTAATCATAGAGTGTGAAAACTGAGTTTCCTTGAGAGCTGCTTGGAAGCCTGATGGTGTGTGAAGTTAGTGAGCCAAGTGGAGTTGTTCTCCCACAAGAACCACTCGGCTGATCCTTCTTCAATATGCCCTTCACCAACATGCAGTGTTTCCTTGATTGAATTAGCTCTCACACCAATATTTGCGTCTAGAGCCTTTGCATTGAGGGCTATCTGAAAACGGCTGTGGCGCTGAAGTTGCCTGTCAATGTGGAGTTGGTGGCATGTGAAACCCGCATGTGGAGCATTCGTTTGTGTGGGATGCTCTACCAGGTTCATTCCTAGATAATGCACACAAAGGGCACTAAGCATAGAGTGTGAAAACTGAGTTTCCTTGAGAGCTACTTGGAAGCCTGATGGTGTGTGAAGTTAGTGAACCAAATGGAGTTGTTCTCCTACAAGAACCACTCGGCTGATCCTTCTTCAATATGCCCTTCACCAACATGCAGTGTTTCCTTGATTGAATTAGCTCTCACACCAATATTTGCGTCTTGAGCCTTTGCATTGTGGGCTATCTGAAAACGGCTGTGGCGCTGAAGTTGCCTGTGAATGTGGAGTTGGTGGCATGTGAAACCCGCATGTGGAGCATTCGTTTGTGTGGGATGCTCACCCAGATTCATTTCAGTCCTAGGCTCTCAAAGGGCACTAAGCATAGAGTGTGAAAACTGAGTTTCCTTGAGAGCTGCTTGGAAGCCTGATGGTGTGTGAAGTTAGTGAGCCAAATGGAGTTGTTCTCACACAGGAACCACTTGGCTGATCCTTCTTCAATATGCCCTTCAGCAACATGCAGTGTTTCCTTGATTGAATTAGCTCTCACACCAATATTTGCGTCTAGAGCCTTTGCATTGAGGGCTATCTGAAAACGGCTGTGGCGCTGAAGTTGCCTGTGAATGTGGAGTTGGTGGCATGTGAAACCCGCATGTGGAGCATTCGTTTGTGTGGGATGCTCACCAAGCTTCATTTCAGTCCTAGGCTCTCAAAGGGCACTAAGCATAGAGTGTGAAAACTGAGTTTCCTTGAGAGCTGCTTGGAAGCCTGATGGTGTGTGAAGTTAGTGAGCCAAATGGAGTTGTTCTCACACAGGAACCACTCGGCTGATCCTTCTTCAATATGCCCTTCACCAACATGCAGTGTTTCCTTGATTGAATTAGCTCTCACACCAATATTTGCGTCTAGAGCCTTTGCATTGAGGGCTATCTGAAAACGGCTGTGGCGCTGAAGTTGCCTGTGAATGTGGAGTTGGTGGCATGTGAAACCCGCATGTGGAGCATTCGTTTGTGTGGGATGCTCTACCAGGTTCATTCCTAGATAATGCACTCAAAGGGCACTAAGCATAGAGTGTGAAAACTGAGTTTCATTGAGAGCTGCTTGGAAGCCTGATGGTGTGTGAAGTTAGTGAGCCAAATGGAGTTGTTCTCCCACAAGAACCACTCGGCTGATCCTTCTTCAATATGCCCTTCAGCAACATGCAGTGTTTCCTTGATTGAATTAGCTCTCACACCAATATTTGCGTCTAGAGCCTTTGCATTGAGGGCTATCTGAAAACGGCTGTGGCGCTGAAGTTGCCTGTGAATGTGGAGTTGGTGGCATGTGAAACCCGCATGTGGAGCATTCGTTTGTGTGGGATGATCTACCAGGTTCATTGCTAGATAATGCACTCAAAGGGCACTAAGCATAGAGTGTGAAAACTGAGTTTCCTTGAGAGCTGCTTGGAAGCCTGATGGTGTGTGAAGTTAGTGAGCCAAATGGAGTTGTTCTCCCACAAGAACCACTCGGCTGATCCTTCTTCAATATGCCCTTCACCAACATGCAGTGTTTCCTTGATTGAATTAGCTCTCACACCAATATTTGCGTCTAGAGCCTTTGCATTGAGGGCTATCTGAAAACGGCTGTGGCGCTGAAGTTTCCTGTGAATGTGGAGTTGGTGGCATGTGAAACCCGCATGTGGAGCATTCGTTTGTGTGGGATGCTCTACCAGGTTCATTCCTAGATAATGCACTCAAAGGGCACTAAGCATAGAGTGTGAAAACTGAGTTTCCTTGAGAGCTGCTTGGAAGCCTGATGGTGTGTGAAGTTAGTGAGCCAAATGGAGTTGTTCTCCCACAAGAACCACTCGGCTGATCCTTCTTCAATATGCCCTTCACCAACATGCAGTGTTTCCTTGATTGAATTAGCTCTCACACCAATATTTGTGTCTGAGCCTTTGCATTGAGGGCTATGTGAAAAAGGCTGTGGCGCTGAAGTTGCCTGTCAATGTGGAGTTGGTGGCATGTGAAACCCGCATGTGGAGCACTCGTTTGTGTGGGATGCTCTACCAGATTCATTCCTAGCTAATGCACTCAAAGGGCACTAAGCATAGAGTGTGAAAACTGAGTTTCCTTGAGAGCTACTTGGAAGCCTGATGGTGTGTGAAGTTAGTGAGCCAAGTGGAGTTGTTCTCCCACAAGAACCACTCGGCTGATCCTTCTTCAATATGCCCTTCACCAACATGCAGTGTTTCCTTGATTGAATTAGCTCTCACACCAATATTTGCGTCTAGAGCCTTTGCATTGAGGGCTATCTGAAAACGGCTGTGGCGCTGAAGTTGCCTGTGAATGTGGAGTTGGTGGCATGTGAAACCCCCATGTGGAGCATTCGTTTGTGTGGGATGCTCTACCAGGTTCATTTCCTAGATAATGCACTCAAAGGGCACTAAGCATAGAGTGTGAAAACTGAGTTTCCTTGAGAGCTGCTTGGAAGCCTGATGGTGTGTGAAGTTAGTGAGCCAAATGGAGTTGTTCTCCCACAAGAACCACTCGGCTGATCCTTCTTCAATATGCCCTTCACCAACATGCAGTGTTTCCTTGATTGAATTAGCTCTCACACCAATATTTGCGTCTAGAGCCTTTGCATTGAGGGCTATGTGAAAACGGCTGTGGCGCTGAAGTTGCCTGTGAATGTGGAGTTGGTGGCATGTGAAACCCGCATGTGGAGCACTCGTTTGTGTGGGATGCTCTTCTAGATTCATTCCTAGATAATGCACTCAAAGGGCACTAAGCATAGAGTGTGAAAACTGAGTTTCCTTGAGAGCTGCTTGGAAGCCTGATGGTGTGTGAAGTTAGTGAGCCAAGTGGAGTTGTCTCCCACAAGAACCACTCGGCTGATCCTTCTTCAATATGCCCTTCACCAACATGCAGTGTTTCCTTGATTGAATTAGCTCTCACACCAATATTTGCGTCTAGAGCCTTTGCATTGAGGGCTATCTGAAAACGGCTGTGGCGCTGAAGTTGCCTGTGAATGTGGAGTTGGTGGCATGTGAAACCCGCATGTGGAGCATTCTTTTGTGTGGGATGCTCTACCAGGTTCATTCCTAGATAATGCAGTGAAAGGGCACTAAGCATAGAGTGTGAAAACTGAGTTTCCTTGAGAGCTGCTTGGAAGCCTGATGGTGTGTGAAGTTAGTGAGCCAAATGGAGTTGTTCTCCACAGGAACCACTTGGCTGATCCTTCTTCAATATGCCCTTCACCAACATGCAGTGTTTCCTTGATTGAATTAGCTCTCGACACCAATATTTGCTTCTAGAGCCTTTGCATTGAGGGCTATCTGAAAACGGCTGTGGCGCTGAAGTTGCCTGTGAATGTGGAGTTGGTGGCATGTGAAACCCGCATGTGGAGCATTCGTTTGTGTGGGATGCTCACCAAGCTTCATTTCAGTCCTAGGCACTCAAAGGGCACTAAGCATAGAGTGTGAAAACTGAGTTTCCTTGAGAGCTGCTTGGAAGCCTGATGGTGTGTGAAGTTAGTGAGCCAAGTGGAGTTGTTCTCCCACAAGAACCACTCGGCTGATCCTTCTTCAATATGCCCTTCACCAACATGCAGTGTTTCCTTGATTGAATTAGCTCTCACACCAATATTTGCGTCTAGAGCCCTTTGCATTGAGGCTATCTGAAAACGGCTGTGGCGCTGAAGTTGCCTGTGAATGTGGAGTTGGTGGCATGTTTAACCCGCATGTGGAGCATTCGTTTGTGTGGGATGCTCCTACAGGTTCATTCCTAGATAATGCAGTGAAAGGGCACTAAGCATAGAGTGTGAAAACTGAGTTTCCTTGAGAGCTGCTTGGAAGCCTGATGGTGTGTGAAGTTAGTGAGCCAAATGGAGTTGTTCTCCCACAAGAACCACTCGGCTGATCCTTCTTCAATATGCCCTTCACCAACATGCAGTGTTTCCTTGATTGAATTAGCTCTCACACCAATATTTGCGTCTAGAGCCTTTGCATTGAGGGCTATCTGAAAATGGCTGTGGCACTGAAGTTGCCTGTGAATGTGGAGTTGGTGGCATGTGAAACCCGCATGTGGAGCATTCGTTTGTGTGGGATGCTCTACCAGGTTCATTCCTAGATAATGCACTCAAAGGGCAGTAAGCATAGAGTGTGAAAACTGAGTTTCCTTGAGAGCTGCTTGGAAGCCTGATGGTGTGTGAAGTTAGTGAGCCAAATGGAGTTGTTCTCCCACAAGAACCACTCGACTGATCCTTCTTCAATATGCCCTTCAGCAACATGCATTGTTTCCTTGATTGAATTAGCTCTCACACCAATATTTGCGTCTAGAGCCTTTGCATTGAGGGCTATCTGAAAACGGCTGTGGCGCTGAAGTTGCCTGTGAATGTGGAGTTGGTGGCATGTGAAACCCGCATGTGGAGCACTCGTTTGTGTGGGATGCTCTACTAGATTCATTCCTAGCTAATGCACTCAAAGGGCACTAAGCATAGAGTGTGAAAACTGAGTTTCCTTGAGAGCTACTTGGAAGCCTGATGGTGTGTGAAGTTAGTGAGCCAAGTGGAGTTGTTCTCCCACAAGAACCACTCGGCTGATCCTTCTTCAATATGCCCTTCAGCAACATGCAGTGTTTCCTTGATTGAATTAGCTCTCACACCAATATTTGCGTCTAGAGCCTTTGCATTGAGGGCTATCTGAAAACGGCTGTGGCACTGAAGTTGCCTGTGAATGTGGAGTTGGTGGCATGTGAAACCCGCATGTGGAGCATTCTTTTGTGTGGGATGCTCTACCAGGTTCATTGCTAGATAATGCACTCAAAGGGCACTAAGCATAGAGTGTGAAAACTGAGTTTCCTTGAGAGCTGCTTGGAAGCCTGATGGTGTGTGAAGTTAGTGAGCCAAATGGAGTTGTTCTCCCACAAGAACCACTCGGCTGATCCTTCTTCAATATGCCCTTCACCAACATGCAGTGTTTCCTTGATTGAATTAGCTCTCACACCAATATTTGCGTCTGGAGCCTTTGCATTGAGGGCTATGTGAAAACGGCTGTGGCGCTGAAGTTGCCTGTCAATGTGGAGTTGGTGGCATGTGAAACCCGCATGTGGAGCACTCGTTTGTGTGGGATGCTCTACTAGATTCATTCCTAGATAATGCACTCAAAGGGCACTAAGCATAGAGTGTGAAAACTGAGTTTCCTTGAGAGCTGCTTGGAAGCCTGATGGTGTGTGAAGTTAGTGAGCCAAGTGGAGTTGTTCTCCCACAAGAACCACTCGGCTGATCCTTCTTCAATATGCCCTTCACCAACATGCAGTGTTTCCTTGATTGAATTAGCTCTCACACCAATATTTGCGTCTAGAGCCTTTGCATTGAGGGCTATCTGAAAACGGCTGTGGCGCTGAAGTTGCCTGTGAATGTGGAGTTGGTGGCATGTGAAACCCGCATGTGGAGCATTCGTTTGTGTGGGATGCTCACCCAGCTTCATTTCAGTCCTAGGCTCTCAAAGGGCACTAAGCATAGAGTGTGAAAACTGAGTTTCCTTGAGAGCTGCTTGGAAGCCTGATGGTGTGTGAAGTTAGTGAGCCAAATGGAGTTGTTCTCACACAGGAACCACTTGGCTGATCCTTCTTCAATATGCCCTTCACCAACATGCAGTGTTTCCTTGATTGAATTAGCTCTCACACCAATATTTGCGTCTAGAGCCTTTGCATTGAGGGCTATCTGAAAACGGCTGTGGCGCTGAAGTTGCCTGTGAATGTGGAGTTGGTGGCATGTGAAACCCGCATGTGGAGCATTCGTTTGTGTGGGATGCTCACCAAGCTTCATTTCAGTCCTAGGCTCTCAAAGGGCACTAAGCATAGAGTGTGAAAACTGAGTTTCCTTGAGAGCTGCTTGGAAGCCTGATGGTGTGTGAAGTTAGTGAGCCAAATGGAGTTGTTCTCACACAGGAACCACTCGGCTGATCCTTCTTCAATATGCCCTTCACCAACATGCAGTGTTTCCTTGATTGAATTAGCTCTCACACCAATATTTGCGTCTAGAGCCTTTGCATTGAGGGCTATCTGAAAACGGCTGTGGCGCTGAAGTTGCCTGTGAATGTGGAGTTGGTGGCATGTGAAACCCGCATGTGGAGCATTCGTTTGTGTGGGATGCTCTACCAGGTTCATTCCTAGATAATGCACTCAAAGGGCACTAAGCATAGAGTGTGAAAACTGAGTTTCATTGAGAGCTGCTTGGAAGCCTGATGGTGTGTGAAGTTAGTGAGCCAAATGGAGTTGTTCTCACACAGGAACCACTCGGCTGATCCTTCTTCAATATGCCCTTCACCAACATGCAGTGTTTCCTTGATTGAATTAGCTCTCACACCAATATTTGCGTCTAGAGCCTTTGCATTGAGGGCTATCTGAAAACGGCTGTGGCGCTGAAGTTGCCTGTGAATGTGGAGTTGGTGGCATGTGAAACCCGCATGTGGAGCATTCGTTTGTGTGGGATGCTCTACCAGGTTCATTCCTAGATAATGCACTCAAAGGGCAGTAAGCATAGAGTGTGAAAACTGAGTTTCCTTGAGAGCTGCTTGGAAGCCTGATGGTGTGTGAAGTTAGTGAGCCAAATGGAGTTGTTCTCCCACAAGAACCACTCGACTGATCCTTCTTCAATATGCCCTTCAGCAACATGCATTGTTTCCTTGATTGAATTAGCTCTCACACCAATATTTGCGTCTAGAGCCTTTGCATTGAGGGCTATCTGAAAACGGCTGTGGCGCTGAAGTTGCCTGTGAATGTGGAGTTGGTGGCATGTGAAACCCGCATGTGGAGCACTCGTTTGTGTGGGATGCTCTACTAGATTCATTCCTAGCTAATGCACTCAAAGGGCACTAAGCATAGAGTGTGAAAACTGAGTTTCCTTGAGAGCTACTTGGAAGCCTGATGGTGTGTGAAGTTAGTGAGCCAAGTGGAGTTGTTCTCCCACAAGAACCACTCGGCTGATCCTTCTTCAATATGCCCTTCAGCAACATGCAGTGTTTCCTTGATTGAATTAGCTCTCACACCAATATTTGCGTCTAGAGCCTTTGCATTGAGGGCTATCTGAAAACGGCTGTGGCACTGAAGTTGCCTGTGAATGTGGAGTTGGTGGCATGTGAAACCCGCATGTGGAGCATTCTTTTGTGTGGGATGCTCTACCAGGTTCATTGCTAGATAATGCACTCAAAGGGCACTAAGCATAGAGTGTGAAAACTGAGTTTCCTTGAGAGCTGCTTGGAAGCCTGATGGTGTGTGAAGTTAGTGAGCCAAATGGAGTTGTTCTCACACAGGAACCACTTGGCTGATCCTTCTTCAATATGCCCTTCACCAACATGCAGTGTTTCCTTGATTGAATTAGCTCTCACACCAATATTTGCGTCTAGAGCCTTTGCATTGAGGGCTATCTGAAAACGGCTGTGGCGCTGAAGTTGCCTGTGAATGTGGAGTTGGTGGCATGTGAAACCCGCATGTGGAGCATTCGTTTGTGTGGGATGCTCACCAAGCTTCATTTCAGTCCTAGGCTCTCAAAGGGCACTAAGCATAGAGTGTGAAAACTGAGTTTCCTTGAGAGCTGCTTGGAAGCCTGATGGTGTGTGAAGTTAGTGAGCCAAATGGAGTTGTTCTCACACAGGAACCACTCGGCTGATCCTTCTTCAATATGCCCTTCACCAACATGCAGTGTTTCCTTGATTGAATTAGCTCTCACACCAATATTTGCGTCTAGAGCCTTTGCATTGAGGGCTATCTGAAAACGGCTGTGGCGCTGAAGTTGCCTGTGAATGTGGAGTTGGTGGCATGTGAAACCCGCATGTGGAGCATTCGTTTGTGTGGGATGCTCTACCAGGTTCATTCCTAGATAATGCACTCAAAGGGCACTAAGCATAGAGTGTGAAAACTGAGTTTCATTGAGAGCTGCTTGGAAGCCTGATGGTGTGTGAAGTTAGTGAGCCAAATGGAGTTGTTCTCACACAGGAACCACTCGGCTGATCCTTCTTCAATATGCCCTTCACCAACATGCAGTGTTTCCTTGATTGAATTAGCTCTCACACCAATATTTGCGTCTAGAGCCTTTGCATTGAGGGCTATCTGAAAACGGCTGTGGCGCTGAAGTTGCCTGTGAATGTGGAGTTGGTGGCATGTGAAACCCGCATGTGGAGCATTCGTTTGTGTGGGATGCTCTACCAGGTTCATTCCTAGATAATGCACTCAAAGGGCAGTAAGCATAGAGTGTGAAAACTGAGTTTCCTTGAGAGCTGCTTGGAAGCCTGATGGTGTGTGAAGTTAGTGAGCCAAATGGAGTTGTTCTCCCACAAGAACCACTCGACTGATCCTTCTTCAATATGCCCTTCAGCAACATGCATTGTTTCCTTGATTGAATTAGCTCTCACACCAATATTTGCGTCTAGAGCCTTTGCATTGAGGGCTATCTGAAAACGGCTGTGGCGCTGAAGTTGCCTGTGAATGTGGAGTTGGTGGCATGTGAAACCCGCATGTGGAGCACTCGTTTGTGTGGGATGCTCTACTAGATTCATTCCTAGCTAATGCACTCAAAGGGCACTAAGCATAGAGTGTGAAAACTGAGTTTCCTTGAGAGCTACTTGGAAGCCTGATGGTGTGTGAAGTTAGTGAGCCAAGTGGAGTTGTTCTCCCACAAGAACCACTCGGCTGATCCTTCTTCAATATGCCCTTCAGCAACATGCAGTGTTTCCTTGATTGAATTAGCTCTCACACCAATATTTGCGTCTAGAGCCTTTGCATTGAGGGCTATCTGAAAACGGCTGTGGCACTGAAGTTGCCTGTGAATGTGGAGTTGGTGGCATGTGAAACCCGCATGTGGAGCATTCTTTTGTGTGGGATGCTCTACCAGGTTCATTGCTAGATAATGCACTCAAAGGGCACTAAGCATAGAGTGTGAAAACTGAGTTTCCTTGAGAGCTGCTTGGAAGCCTGATGGTGTGTGAAGTTAGTGAGCCAAATGGAGTTGTTCTCCCACAAGAACCACTCGGCTGATCCTTCTTCAATATGCCCTTCACCAACATGCAGTGTTTCCTTGATTGAATTAGCTCTCACACCAATATTTGCGTCTGGAGCCTTTGCATTGAGGGCTATGTGAAAACGGCTGTGGCGCTGAAGTTGCCTGTCAATGTGGAGTTGGTGGCATGTGAAACCCGCATGTGGAGCACTCGTTTGTGTGGGATGCTCTACTAGATTCATTCCTAGATAATGCACTCAAAGGGCACTAAGCATAGAGTGTGAAAACTGAGTTTCCTTGAGAGCTGCTTGGAAGCCTGATGGTGTGTGAAGTTAGTGAGCCAAGTGGAGTTGTTCTCCCACAAGAACCACTCGGCTGATCCTTCTTCAATATGCCCTTCACCAACATGCAGTGTTTCCTTGATTGAATTAGCTCTCACACCAATATTTGCGTCTAGAGCCTTTGCATTGAGGGCTATCTGAAAACGGCTGTGGCGCTGAAGTTGCCTGTGAATGTGGAGTTGGTGGCATGTGAAACCCGCATGTGGAGCATTCGTTTGTGTGGGATGCTCACCCAGCTTCATTTCAGTCCTAGGCTCTCAAAGGGCACTAAGCATAGAGTGTGAAAACTGAGTTTCCTTGAGAGCTGCTTGGAAGCCTGATGGTGTGTGAAGTTAGTGAGCCAAATGGAGTTGTTCTCACACAGGAACCACTTGGCTGATCCTTCTTCAATATGCCCTTCACCAACATGCAGTGTTTCCTTGATTGAATTAGCTCTCACACCAATATTTGCGTCTAGAGCCTTTGCATTGAGGGCTATCTGAAAACGGCTGTGGCGCTGAAGTTGCCTGTGAATGTGGAGTTGGTGGCATGTGAAACCCGCATGTGGAGCATTCGTTTGTGTGGGATGCTCACCAAGCTTCATTTCAGTCCTAGGCTCTCAAAGGGCACTAAGCATAGAGTGTGAAAACTGAGTTTCCTTGAGAGCTGCTTGGAAGCCTGATGGTGTGTGAAGTTAGTGAGCCAAATGGAGTTGTTCTCACACAGGAACCACTCGGCTGATCCTTCTTCAATATGCCCTTCACCAACATGCAGTGTTTCCTTGATTGAATTAGCTCTCACACCAATATTTGCGTCTAGAGCCTTTGCATTGAGGGCTATCTGAAAACGGCTGTGGCGCTGAAGTTGCCTGTGAATGTGGAGTTGGTGGCATGTGAAACCCGCATGTGGAGCATTCGTTTGTGTGGGATGCTCTACCAGGTTCATTCCTAGATAATGCACTCAAAGGGCACTAAGCATAGAGTGTGAAAACTGAGTTTCATTGAGAGCTGCTTGGAAGCCTGATGGTGTGTGAAGTTAGTGAGCCAAATGGAGTTGTTCTCCCACAGGAACCACTCGGCTGATCCTTCTTCAATATGCCCTTCAGCAACATGCAGTGTTTCCTTGATTGAATTAGCTCTCACACCAATATTTGCGTCTGGAGCCTTTGCATTGAGGGCTATGTGAAAACGGCTGTGGCGCTGCAGTTGCCTGTGAATGTGGAGTTGGTGGCATGTGAAACCCGCATGTGGAGCACTCGTTTGTGTGGGATGCTCTACTAGATTCATTCCTAGCTAATACACTCAAAGGGCACTAAGCCTAGAGTGTGAAAACTGAGTTTCCTTGAGAGCTACTTGGAAGCCTGATGGTGTGTGAAGTTAGTGAGCCAAGTGGAGTTGTTCTCCCACAAGAACCACTCGGCTGATCCTTCTTCAATATGCCCTTCACCAACATGCAGTGTTTCCTTGATTGAATTAGCTCTCACACCAATATTTGCGTCTAGAGCCTTTGCATTGAGGGCTATCTGAAAACGGCTGTGGCGCTGAAGTTGCCTGTGAATGTGGAGTTGGTGGCATGTGAAACCCGCATGTGGAGCATTCGTTTGTGTGGGATGCTCTACCAGGTTCATTCCTAGATAATGCACTCAAAGGGCAGTAAGCATAGAGTGTGAAAACTGAGTTTCCTTGAGAGCTGCTTGGAAGCCTGATGGTGTGTGAAGTTAGTGAGCCAAATGGAGTTGTTCTCCCACAAGAACCACTCGGCTGATCCTTCTTCAATATGCCCTTCACCAACATGCAGTGTTTCCTTGATTGAATTAGCTCTCACACCAATATTTGCGTCTAGAGCCTTTGCATTGAGGGCTATCTGAAAACGGCTGTGGCACTGAAGTTGCCTGTGAATGTGGAGTTGGTGGCATGTGAAACCCGCATGTGGAGCATTCTTTTGTGTGGGATGCTGTACCAGGTTCATTCCTAGATAATGCAGTGAAAGGGCACTAAGCATAGAGTGTGAAAACTGAGTTTCCTTGAGAGCTGCTTGGAAGCCTGATGGTGTGTGAAGTTAGTGAGCCAAATGGAGTTGTTCTCCCACAAGAACCACTCGGCTGATCCTTCTTCAATATGCCCTTCAGCAACATGCAGTGTTTCCTTGATTGAATTAGCTCTCACACCAATATTTGCGTCTAGAGCCTTTGCATTGAGGGCTATCTGAAAATGGCTGTGGCACTGAAGTTGCCTGTGAATGTGGAGTTGGTGGCATGTGAAACCCGCATGTGGAGCATTCTTTTGTGTGGGATGCTCTACTAGATTCATTCCTAGATAATGCACTCAAAGGGCACTAAGCATAGAGTGTGAAAACTGAGTTCCTTGAGAGCTGCTTGGAAGCCTGATGGTGTGTGAAGTTAGTGAGCCAAATGGAGTTGTTCTCCACAAGAACCACTCGGCTGATCCTTCTTCAATATGCCCTTCAGCAACATGCAGTGTTTCCTTGATTGAATTAGCTCTCACACCAATATTTGCGTCTAGAGCCTTTGCATTGAGGGCTATCTGAAAACGGCTGTGGCGCTGAAGTTGCCTGTGAATGTGGAGTTGGTGGCACTTTAACCCGCATGTGGAGCATTCGTTTGTGTGGGATGCTCTACCAGGTTCATTGCTAGATAATGCACTCAAAGGGCACTAAGCATAGAGTGTGAAAACTGAGTTTCCTTGAGAGCTGCTTGGAAGCCTGATGGTGTGTGAAGTTAGTGAGCCAAATGGAGTTGTTCTCCCACAAGAACCACTCGGCTGATCCTTCTTCAATATGCCCTTCACCAACATGCAGTGTTTCCTTGATTGAATTAGCTCTCACACCAATATTTGCGTCTGGAGCCTTTGCATTGAGGGCTATGTGAAAACGGCTGTGGCGCTGAAGTTGCCTGTCAATGTGGAGTTGGTGGCATGTGAAACCCACATGTGGAGCATTCTTTTGTGTGGGATGCTCTGTCAGTTTCATTCCTAGATAATGCACACAAAGGGCACTAAGCCTAGAGTGTGAAAACTGAGTTTCCTTGAGAGCTGCTTGGAAGCCTAATGGTGTGTGAAGTTAGTGAGCCAAATGGAGTTGTTCTCCCACAAGAACCACTCGGCTGATCCTTCTTCAATATGCCCTTCACCAACATGCAGTGTTTCCTTGATTGAATTAGCTCACACACCAATATTTGCGTCTAGATAATTTGCATTGAGGGCTATCTGAAAACTGCTGTGGCGCTGAAGTTGCCTGTGAATGTGGAGTTGGTGGCATGTGAAACCCGCATGTCGAGCATTCGTTTGTGTGGGATGCTCTACCAGGTTCATTCCTAGATAATGCACTCAAAGGGCACTAAGCATAGAGTGTGAAAACTGAGTTTCCTTGAGAGCTGCTTGGAAGCCTGATGGTGTGTGAAGTTAGTGAGCCAAATGGAGTTGTTCTCCCACAAGAACCACTCGGCTGATCCTTCTTCAATATGCCCTTCAGCAACATGCAGTGTTTCCTTGATTGAATTAGATCTCACACCAATATTTGCGTCTGGAGCCTTTGCATTGAGGGCTATGTGAAAACGGCTGTGGCGCTGAAGTTGCCTGTCAATGTGGAGTTGGTGGCATGTGAAACCCGCATGTGGAGCATTCTTTTGTGTGGGATGCTCTACTAGATTCATTCCTAGCTAATGCACTCAAAGGGCACTAAGCTTAGAGTGTGAAAACTGAGTTTCCTTGAGAGCTACTTGGAAGCCTGATGGTGTGTGAAGTTAGTGAGCCAAGTGGAGTTGTTCTCTCACAAGAACCACTCGGCTGATCCTTCTTCAATATGCCCTTCACCAACATGCAGTGTTTCCTTGATTGAATTAGCTCTCACACCAATATTTGCGTCTAGAGCCTTTACATTGAGGGCTATCTGAAAACGGCTGTGGCGCTGAAGTTGCTTGTGAATGTGGAGTTGGTGGCATGTGAAACCCGCATGTGGAGCATTCGTTTGTGTGGGATGCTCTACCAGGTTCATTCCTAGATAATGCAGTGAAAGGGCACTAAGCATAGAGTGTGAAAACTGAGTTTCCTTGAGAGCTGCTTGGAAGCCTGATGGTGTGTGAAGTTAGTGAGCCAAATGGAGTTGTTCTCCCACAAGAACCACTCGGCTGATCTTTCTTCAATATGCCCTTCACCAACATGCAGTGTTTCCTTGATTGAATTAGCTCTCACACCAATATTTGCGTCTAGAGCCTTTGCATTGAGGGCTATCTGGAAACGGCTGTGGCACTGAAGTTGCCTGTGAATCTGGAGTTGGTGGCATGTGAAACCCGCATGTGGAGCATTCTTTTGTGTGATGCTCTACCAGGTTCATTCCTAGATAATGCACTCAAAGGGCACTAAGCATAGAGTGTGAAAACTGAGTTTCCTTGAGAGCTGCTTGGAAGCCTGATGGTGTGTGAAGTTAGTGAGCCAAATGGAGTTGTTCTCCCACAAGAACCACTCGGCTGATCCTTCTTCAATATGCCCTTCACCAACATGCAGTGTTTCCTTGATTGAATTAGCTCTCACACCAATATTTGCGTCTAGAGCCTTTGCATTGAGGGCTATCTGAAAACGGCTGTGGCGCTGAAGTTGCCTGTGAATGTGGAGTTGGTGGCATGTGAAACCCGCATGTGGAGCACTCGTTTGTGTGGGATGCTCTACTAGATTCATTCCTAGATAATGCACTCAAAGGGCACTAAGCATAGAGTGTGAAAACTGAGTTTCCTTGAGAGCTACTTGGAAGCCTGATGGTGTGTGAAGTTAGTGAGCCAAGTGGAGTTGATCTCCCACAAGAACCACTCGGCTGATCCTTCTTCAATATGCCCTTCACCAACATGCAGTGTTTCCTTGATTGAATTAGCTCTCACACCAATATTTGCGTCTAGAGCCTTTGCATTGAGGGCTATCTGAAAACGGCTGTGGCGCTGAAGTTGCCTGTGAATGTGGAGTTGGTGCATGTGAAACCCGCATGTGGAGCATTCTTTTGTGTGGGATGCTCTACTAGATTCATTCCTAGATAATGCAGTGAAATGGCACTAGCATAGAGTGTGAAAACTGAGTTTCCTTGAGAGCTGCTTGGAAGCCTGATGGTGTGTGAAGTTACTGAGCCAAATGGAGTTGTTCTCCCACAGGAACCACTTGGCTGATCCTTCTTCAATATGCCCTTCACCAACATGCAGTGTTTCCTTGATTGAATTAGCTCTCACACCAATATTTGCGTCTAGAGCCTTTGCATTGAGGGCTATCTGAAAACGGCTGTGGCGCTGAAGTTGCCTGTGAATGTGGAGTTGGTGGCATGTGAAACCCGCATGTGGAGCATTCGTTTGTGTGGGATGCTCACCAAGCTTCATTTCAGTCCTAGGCACTCAAAGGGCACTAAGCATAGAGTGTGAAAACTGAGTTTCCTTGAGAGCTGCTTGGAAGCCTGATGGTGTGTGAAGTTAGTGAGCCAAATGGAGTTGTTCTCCCACAAGAACCACTCGGCTGATCCTGCTTCAATATGCCCTTCAGCAACATGCAGTGTTTCCTTGATTGAATTAGCTCTCACACCAATATTTGCGTCTAGAGCCTTTGCATTGAGGGCTATCTGAAAACGGCTGTGGCACTGAAGTTGCCTGTGAATCTGGAGTTGGTGGCATGTGAAACCCGCATGTGGAGCATTCGTTTGTGTGGGATGCTCTACCAGGTTCATTCCTAGATAATGCACTCAAAGGGCACTAAGCATAGAGTGTGAAAACTGAGTTTCCTTGAGAGCTGCTTGGAAGCCTGATGGTGTGTGAAGTTAGTGAGCCAAATGGAGTTGTTCTCCTACAAGAACCACTCGGCTGATCCTTCTTCAATATGCCCTTCACCAACATGCAGTGTTTCCTTGATTGAATTAGCTCTCACACCAATATTTCGTCTTGAGCCTTTGCATTGTGGGCTATCTGAAAACGGCTGTGGCGCTGAAGTTGCCTGTGAATGTGGAGTTGGTGGCATGTGAAACCCGCATGTGGAGCATTCGTTTGTGTGGGATGCTCACCAAGCTTCATTTCAGTCCTAGGCACTCAAAGGACACTAAGCATACAGTGTGAAAACTGAGTTTCCTTGAGAGCTGCTTGGAAGCCTGATGGTGTGTGAAGTTAGTGAGCCAAATGGAGTTGTTCTCCCACAGGAACCACTCGGCTGATCCTTCTTCAATATGCCCTTCACCAACATGCAGTGTTTCCTTGATTGAATTAGCTCTCACACCAATATTTGCGTCTAGAGCCTTTGCATTGTGGGCTATCTGAAAACGGCTGTGGCGCTGAAGTTGCCTGTGAATGTGGAGTTGGTGGCATGTGAAACCCGCATGTGGAGCATTCTTTTGTGTGGGATGCTCTGTCAGGTTCATTCCTAGATAATGCACACAAAGGGCACTAAGCCTAGAGTGTGAAACTGAGTTTCCTTGAGAGCTGCTTGGAAGCCTGATGGTGTGTGAAGTTAGTGAGCCAAATGGAGTTGTTCTCCCACAAGAACCACTCGGCTGATCCTTCTTCAATATGCCCTTCAGCAACATGCAGTGTTTCCTTGATTGAATTAGCTCTCACACCAATATTTGCGTCTAGAGCCTTTGCATTGAGGGCTATCTGAAAACGGCTGTGGCACTGAAGTTGCCTGTGAATGTGGAGTTGGTGGCATGTGAAACCCGCATGTGGAGCATTCTTTTGTGTGGGATGCTCTACCAGGTTCATTCCTAGATAATGCACACAAGGGGCAGTAAGCATAGAGTGTGAAAACTGAGTTTCCTTGAGAGCTGCTTGGAAGCCTGATGGTGTGTGAAGTTAGTGAGCCAAATGGAGTTGTTCTCCCACAAGAACCACTCGGCTGATCCTCTTCAATATGCCCTTCACCAACATGCAGTGTTTCCTTAATTGAATTAGCTCTCACACCAATATTTGCGTCTAGAGCCTTTGCATTGAGGGCTATCTGAAAATGGCTGTGGCGCTGAAGTTGCCTGTGAATGTGGAGTTGGTGGCATGTGAAACCCGCATGTGGAGCATTCGTTTGTGTGGGATGCTCACCAAGCTTCATTTCAGTCCTAGGCACTCAAAGGGCACTAAGCATAGAGTGTGAAACTGAGTTTCCTTGAGAGCTGCTTGGAAGCCTGATGGTGTGTGAAGTTAGTGAGCCAAATGGAATTGTTCTCCCACAAGAACCACTCGGCTGATCCTTCTTCAATATGCCCTTCACCAACATGCAGTGTTTCCTTGATTGAATTAGCTCTCACACCAATATTTGCGTCTAGAGCCTTTGCATTGAGGGCTATCTGAAAACGGCTGTGGCGCTGAAGTTGCCTGTGAATGTGGAGTTGGTGGCATGTGAAACCCGCATGTGGAGCATTCGTTTGTGTGGGATGCTCTACCAAGCTTCATTTCAGTCCTAGGCACTCAAAGGGCACTAAGCCTAGAGTGTGAAAACTGAGTTTCCTTGAGAGGTGCTTGGAAGCCTGATGGTGTGTGAAGTTAGTGAGCCAAATGGAGTTGTTCTCACACAGGAACCACTCGGCTGATCCTTCTTCAATATGCCCTTCACCAACATGCAGTGTTTCCTTGATTGAATTAGCTCTCACACCAATATTTGCGTCTAGAGCCTTTGCATTGAGGGCTATCTGAAAACGGCTGTGGCGCTGAAGTTGCCTGTGAATGTGGAGTTGGTGGCATGTGAAACCCGCATGTGGAGCATTCTTTTGTGTGGGATGCTCTACTAGATTCATTCCTAGATAATGCACTCAAAGGGCACTAAGCATAGAGTGTGAAAACTGAGTTTCCTTGAGAGCTGCTTGGAAGCCTGATGGTGTGTGAAGTTAGTGAGCCAAATGGAGTTGTTCTCCCACAGGAACCACTCGGCTGATCCTTCTTCAATATGCCCTTCACCAACATGCAGTGTTTCCTTGATTGAATTAGCTCTCACACCAATATTTGCGTCTAGAGCCTTTGCATTGAGGGCTATCTGAAAACGGCTGTGGCGCTGAAGTTGCCTGTCAATGTGGAGTTGGTGGCATGTGAAACCCGCATGTGGAGCATTCGTTTGTGTGGGATGCTCTACTAGATTCATTCCTAGATAATGCACTCAAAGGGCACTAAGCATAGAGTGTGAAAACTGAGTTTCCTTGAGAGCTGCTTGGAAGCCTGATGGTGTGTGAAGTTAGTGAGCCAAATGGAGTTGTTCTCCCACAAGAACCACTCGGCTGATCCTTCTTCAATATGCCCTTCACCAACATGCAGTGTTTCCTTGATTGAATTAGCTCTCACACCAATATTTGCGTCTGGAGCCTTTGCATTGAGGGCTATGTGAAAACGGCTGTGGCGCTGAAGTTGCCTGTGAATGTGGAGTTGGTGGCATGTGAAACCCGCATGTGGAGCACTCGTTTGTGTGGGATGCTCTACTAGATTCATTCCTAGATAATGCACTCAAAGGGCACTAAGCCTAGAGTGTGAAAACTGAGTTTCCTTGAGAGCTACTTGGAAGCCTGATGGTGTGTGAAGTTAGTGAGCCAAGTGGAGTTGTTCTCCCACAAGAACCACTCGGCTGATCCTTCTTCAATATGCCCTTCACCAATATGCAGTGTTTCCTTGATTGAATTAGCTCTCACACCAATATTTGCGTCTAGAGCCTTTGCATTGAGGGCTATCTGAAAACGGCTGTGGCGCTGAAGTTGCCTGTCAATGTGGAGTTGGTGGCATGTGAAACCCGCATGTGGAGCATTCGTTTGTGTGGGATGCTCTACCAGCTTCATTCCCAGATAATGCACTCAAAGGGCACTAAGCATAGAGTGTTAAAACTGAGTTTCCTTGAGAGCTGCTTGGAAGCCTGATGGTGTGTGAAGTTAGTGAGCCAAATGGAGTTGTTCTCCCACAAGAACCACTCGGCTGATCCTTCTTCAATATGCCCTTCACCAACATGCAGTGTTTCCTTGATTGAATTAGCTCTCACACCAATATTTGCGTCTAGAGCCTTTGCATTTGAAGGGCTATCTGAAAACGGCTGTGGCGCTGAAGTTGCCTGTCAATGTGGAGTTGGTGGCATGTGAAACCCGCATGTGGAGCATTCGTTTGTGTGGGATGCTCTACTAGATTCATTCCTAGATAATGCACTCAAAGGGCACTAAGCATAGAGTGTGAAAACTGAGTTTCCTTGAGAGCTGCTTGGAAGCCTGATGGTGTGTGAAGTTAGTGAGCCAAATGGAGTTGTTCTCCCACAAGAACCACTCGGCTGATCCTTCTTCAATATGCCCTTCACCAACATGCAGTGTTTCCTTGATTGAATTAGCTCTCACACCAATATTTGCGTCTGGAGCCTTTGCATTGAGGGCTATGTGAAAACGGCTGTGGCGCTGAAGTTGCCTGTGAATGTGGAGTTGGTGGCATGTGAAACCCGCATGTGGAGCACTCGTTTGTGTGGGATGCTCTACTAGATTCATTCCTAGATAATGCACTCAAAGGGCACTAAGCCCTAGAGTGTGAAAACTGAGTTTCCTTGAGAGCTACTTGGAAGCCTGATGGTGTGTGAAGTTAGTGAGCCAAGTGGAGTTGTTCTCCCACAAGAACCACTCGGCTGATCCTTCTTCAATATGCCCTTCACCAATATGCAGTGTTTCCTTGATTGAATTAGCTCTCACACCAATATTTGCGTCTAGAGCCTTTGCATTGAGGGCTATCTGAAAACGGCTGTGGCGCTGAAGTTGCCTGTCAATGTGGAGTTGGTGGCATGTGAAACCCGCATGTGGAGCATTCGTTTGTGTGGGATGCTCTACCAGCTTCATTCCCAGATAATGCACTCAAAGGGCACTAAGCATAGAGTGTTAAAACTGAGTTTCCTTGAGAGCTGCTTGGAAGCCTGATGGTGTGTGAAGTTAGTGAGCCAAATGGAGTTGTTCTCCCACAAGAACCACTCGGCTGATCCTTCTTCAATATGCCCTTCACCAACATGCAGTGTTTCCTTGATTGAATTAGCTCTCACACCAATATTTGCGTCTAGATCCTTTGCATTGAGGGCTATCTGAGAACTGCTGTGGCGCTGAAGTTGCCTGTGAATGTGGAGTTGGTGGCATGTGAAACCCGCATGTGGAGCATTCGTTTGTGTGGGATGCTCACCAAGCTTCATTTCAGTCCTAGGCACTCAAAGGGCACTAAGCATAGAGTGTGAAAACTGAGTTTCCTTGAGAGCTGCTTGGAAGCCTGATGGTGTGTGAAGTTAGTGAGCCAAATGGAGTTGTTCTCCCACAAGAACCACTCGGCTGATCCTTCTTCAATATGCCCTTCAGCAACATGCAGTGTTTCCTTGATTGAATAGCTCTCACACCAATATTTGCGTCTAGAGCCTTTGCATTGAGGGCTATCTGAAAACGGCTGTGGCGCTGAAGTTGCCTGTGAATGTGGAGTTGGTGGCATGTGAAACCCGCATGTGGAGCATTCGTTTGTGTGGGATGCTCTACCAGGTTCATTCCTAGATAATGCACTCAAAGGGCACTAAGCATAGAGTGTGAAAACTGAGTTTCCTTGAGAGCTGCTTGGAAGCCTGATGGTGTGTGAAGCTTAGTGAGCCAAATGGAGTTGTTCTCCCACAGGAACCACTCGGCTGATCCTTCTTCAATATGCCCTTCAGCAACATGCAGTGTTTCTTTGATTGAATTAGCTCTCACACCAATATTTGCGTCTAGATCCTTTGCATTGAGGGCTATCTGAAAACTGCTGTGGCGCTGAAGTTGCCTGTGAATGTGGAGTTGGTGGCATGTGAAACCCGCATGTGGAGCATTCGTTTGTGTGGGATGCTCACCAAGCTTCATTTCAGTCCTAGGCACTCAAAGGGCACTAAGCATAGAGTGTGAAAACTGAGTTTCCTTGAGAGCTGCTTGGAAGCCTGATGGTGTGTGAAGTTAGTGAGCCAAATGGAGTTGTTCTCCCACAGGAACCACTCGGCTGATCCTTCTTCAATATGCCCTTCAGCAACATGCAGTGTTTCCTTGATTGAATTAGCTCTCACACCAATATTTGCGTCTAGAGCCTTTGCATTGAGGGCTATCTGAAAACGGCTGTGGCGCTGAAGTTGCCTGTGAATGTGGAGTTGGTGGCATGTGAAACCCGCATGTGGAGCATTCTTTTGTGTGGGATGCTCTATCAGGTTCATTCCTAGATAATGCACACAAAGGGCAGTAAGCATAGAGTGTGAAAACTGAGTTTCCTTGAGAGCTGCTTGGAAGCCTGATGGTGTGTGAAGTTAGTGAGCCAAATGGAGTTGTTCTCCCACAGGAACCACTCGGCTGATCCTTCTTCAATATGCCCTTCACCAACATGCCGTGTTTCCTTGATTGAATTAGCTCTCACACCAATATTTGCGTCTAGAGCCTTTGCATTGAGGGCTATCTGCTGGGGGGGGAAAACGGCTGTGGCGCTGAAGTTGCCTGTGAATGTGGAGTTGGTGGCATGTGAAACCCGCATGTGGAGCATTCGTTTGTGTGGGATGCTCACCAAGTTTCATTTCAGTACTAGGCACTCAAAGGGCACTAAGCATAGAGTGTGAAAACTGAGTTTCCTTGAGAGCTGCTTGGAAGCCTGATGGTGTGTGAAGTTAGTGAGCCAAATGGAGCTGTTCTCCCACAAGAACCACTCGGCTGATGCTCTTCAATATGCCCTTCAGCAACATGCAGTGTTTCCTTGATTGAATTAGCTCTCACACCAATATTTGCGTCTAGATCCTTTGCATTGAGGGCTATCTGAAAATGGCTGTGGCGCTGAAGTTGCCTGTGAATGTGGAGTTGGTGGCATGTGAAACCCGCATGTGGAGCATTCGTTTGTGTGGGATGCTCACCAAGCTTCATTTCAGTCCTAGGCACTCAAAGGGCACTAAGCCTAGAGTGTGAAAACTGAGTTTCCTTGAGAGCTGCTTGAAGCA
>NW_026697419.1:0-21964 GCF_030435755.1 Ochotona princeps | reverse complement strand
TCAGGCAACTTCAGCGCCACAGCCGTTTTCAGATAGCCCTCAATGCAAAGGCTCTAGACGCAAATATTGGTGTGAGAGCTAATTCAATCAAGGAAACACTGCATGTTGGTGAAGGGCATATTGAAGAAGGATCAGCCGAGTGGTTCTTGTGGGAGAACAACTCCATTTGGCTCACTAACTTCACACACCATCAGGCTTCCAAGCAGCTCTCAAGGAAACTCAGTTTTCACACTCTATGCTTAGTGCCCTTTGAGTGCATTATCTAGGAATCAACCTGGTAGAGCATCCCACACAAACGAATGCTCCACATGCGGGTTTCACATGCCACCAACTCCACATTCTCAGGCAACTTCAGCGCCACAGCCGTTTTCAGATAGCCCTCAATGCAAAGGCTCTAGACGCAACTATTGGTGTGAGAGCTAATTCAATCAAGGAAACACTGCATGTTGGTGAAGGGCATATTGAAGAAGGATCAGCCGAGTGGTTCTTGTGGGAGAACAACTCCATTTGGCTCACTAACTTCACACACCATCAGGCTTCCAAGCAGCTCTCAAGGAAACTCAGTTTTCACACTCTATGCTTAGTGCTCTTTGTGTGCCTAGGACTGAAATGAAGCTTGGTCAGCATCCCACACAAACGAATGCTCCACATGCGGGTTTCACATGCCACCAACTCCACATTCACAGGCAACTTCAGCGCCACAGCCGTTTTCAGATAGCCCTCAATGCAAAGGCTCTAGACGCAAATATTGGTGTGAGAGCTAATTCAATCAAGGAAACACTGCATGTTGGTGAAGGGCATATTGAAGAAGGATCAGCCGAGTGGTTCTTGTGGGAGAACAACTCCATTTGGCTCACTAACTTCACACACCATCAGGCTTCCAAGCAGCTCTCAAGGAAACTCAGTTTTCACACTCTATGCTTAGTGCCCTTTGTGTGCCTAGGACTGAAATGAAGCTTGGTCAGCATCCCACACAAACGAATGCTCCACATGCGGGTTTCACATGCCACCAACTCCACATTCACAGGCAACTTCAGCGCCACAGCCGTTTTCAGATAGCCCTCAATGCAAAGGCTCTAGACGCAAATATTGGTGTGAGAGCTAATTCAATCAAGGAAACACTGCATGTTGGTGAAGGGCATATTGAAGAAGGATCAGCCGATTGGTTCTTGTGGGAGAACAACTCCATTTGGCTCACTAACTTCACACACCATCAGGCTTCCAAGCAGCTCTCAAGGAAACTCAGTTTTCACACTCTATGCTTAGTGCCCTTTGAGTGCATTACCTAGGAATGAACCTGGTAGAGCATCCCACACAAACGAATGCTCCACATGCGGGTTTCACATGCCACCAACTCCACATTCACAGGCAACTTCAGCGCCACAGCCGTTTTCAGATAGCCCTCAATGCAAAGGCTCTAGACGCAACTATTGGTGTGAGAGCTAATTCAATCAAGGAAACACTGCATGTTGGTGAAGGGCATATTGAAGAAGGATCAGCCGAGTGGTTCTTGTGGGAGAACAACTCCATTTGGCTCACTAACTTCACACACCATCAGGCTTCCAAGCAGCTCTCAAGGAAACTCAGGTTGCACACTCTATGCTTAGTCCTCTTTGTGTGCCTAGGACTGAAATGAAGCTTGGTCAGCAACCCACAAAAACGAATGCTCCACATGCGGGTTTCACATGCCACCAACTCCACATTCACAGGCAACTTCAGCGCCACAGCCGTTTTCAGACAGCCCTCAATGCAAAGGCTCTAGACGCAAATATTGGTGTGAGAGCTAATTCAATCAAGGAAACACTGCATGTTGGTGAAGGGCATATTGAAGAAGGATCAGCCGAGTGGTTCTTGTGGGAGAACAACTCCATTTGGCTCACTAACTTCACACACCATCAGGCTTCCAAGCAGCTCTCAAGGAAACTCAGTTTTCACACTCTATGCTTAGTGCCCTTTGAGTGCATTATCTAGGAATGAACCTGGTAGAGCATCCCACACAAACGAATGCTCCACATGCGGGTTTCACATGCCACCAACTCCACATTCACAGGCAACTTCAGCGCCACAGCCGTTTTCAGATAGCCCTCAATGCAAAGGCTCTAGACGCAAATATTGGTGTGAGAGCTAATTCAATCAAGGAAGCACTGCATGTTGGTGAAGGGCATATTGAAGAAGGATCAGCCGAGTGGTTCTTGTGGGAGAACAACTCCATTTGGCTCACTAACTTCACACACCATCAGGCTTCTAAGCAGCTCTCAAGGAAACTCAGGTTGCACACTCTATGCTTAGTGCTCTTTGTGTGCCTAGGACTGAAATGAAGCTTGGTCAGCATCCCACACAAACGAATGCTCCACATGCGGGTTTCACATGCCACCAACTCCACATTCACAGGCAACTTCAGCGCCACAGCCGTTTTCAGATAGCCCTCAATGCAAAGGCTCTAGACGCAAATATTGGTGTGAGAGCTAATTCAATCAAGGAAACACTGCATGTTGGTGAAGGGCATATTGAAGAAGGATCAGCCGAGTGGTTCTTGTGGGAGAACAACTCCATTTGGCTCACTAACTTCACACACCATCAGGCTTCCAAGCAGCTCTCAAGGAAACTCAGTTTTTCACACTCTATGCTTAGTGCCCTTTGAGTGCATTATCTAGGAATGAACCTGGTAGAGCATCCCACACAAACGAATGCTCCACATACGGGTTTCACATGCCACCAACTCCACATTCACAGGCAACTTCAGCGCCACAGCCGTTTTCAGATAGCCCTCAATGCAAAGGCTCTAGACGCAAATATTGGTGTGAGAGCTAATTCAATCAAGGAAACACTGCATGTTGGTGAAGGGCATATTGAAGAAGGATCAGCCGAGTGGTTCTTGTGGGAGAACAACTCCATTTGGCTCACTAACTTCACACACCATCAGGCTTCCAAGCAGCTCTCAAGGAAACTCAGGTTGCACACTCTATGCTTAGTGCTCTTTGTGTGCCTAGGACTGAAATGAACCTGGTAGAGCATCCCACACAAACGAATGCTCCACATGCGGGTTTCACATGCCACCAACTCCACATTGACAGGCAACTTCAGCGCCACAGCCGTTTTCAGATAGCCCTCAATGCAAAGGCTCTAGACGCAAATATTGGTGTGAGAGCTAATTCAATCAAGGAAACACTGCATGTTGGTGAAGGGCATATTGAAGAAGGATCAGCCGAGTGGTTCTTGTGGGAGAACAACTCCATTTGGCTCACTAACTTCACACACCATCAGGCTTCCAAGCAGCTCTCAAGGAAACTCAGTTTTCACACTCTATGCTTAGTGCCCTTTGAGTGCATTATCTAGGAATCAACCTGGTAGAGCATCCCACACAAACGAATGCTCCACATGCGGGTTTCACATGCCACCAACTCCACATTCTCAGGCAACTTCAGCGCCACAGCCGTTTTCGTTTTCAGATAGCCCTCAATGCAAAGGCTCTAGACGCAAATATTGGTGTGAGAGCTAATTCAATCAAGGAAACACTGCATGTTGGTGAAGGGCATATTGAAGAAGGATAAGCCGAGTGGTTCTTGTGGGAGAACAACTTCATTTGGCTCACTAACTTCACACACCATCAGGCTTCCAAGCAGCTCTCAAGGAAACTCAGTTTTCACACTCTATGCTTAGTGCCCTTTGAGTGCATTATCTAGGAATGAACCTGGTAGAGCATCCCACACAAACGAATGCTCCACATGCGGGTTTCACATGCCACCAACTCCACATTCACAGGCAACTTCAGCGCCACAGCCGTTTTCAGATAGCCCTCAATGCAAAGGCTCTAGACGCAAATATTGGTGTGAGAGCTAATTCAATCGAGGAAACACTGCATGTTGGTGAAGGGCATATTGAAGAAGGATCAGCCGAGTGGTTCTTGTGGGAGAACAACTCCATTTGGCTCACTAACTTCACACACCATCAGGCTTCCAAGCAGCTCTCAAGGAAACTCAGTTTTCACACTCTATGCTTAGTGCCCTTTGAGTACCTAGGACTGAAAAGAAACTGGTAGAGCATCCCACACAAACGAATGCTCCACATGCGGGTTTCACATGCCACCAACTCCACATTCACAGGCAACTTCAGCGCCACAGCCGTTTTCAGATAGCCCTCAATGCAAAGGCTCTAGACGCAAATATTGGTGTGAGAGCTAATTCAATCAAGGAAACACTGCATGTTGGTGAAGGGCATATTGAAGAAGGATCAGCCGAGTGGTTCTTGTGGGAGAACAACTCCATTTGGCTCACTAACTTCACACACCATCAGGCTTCCAAGCAGCTCTCAAGGAAACTCAGTTTTCACACTCTATGCTTAGTGCCCTTTGTGTGCCTATGACTGAAATGAAGCTGGTCAGCATCCCACACAAACGAATGCTCCACATGCGGGTTTCACATGCCACCAACTCCACATTCACAGGCAACTTCAGCGCCACAGCTGTTTTCAGATAGCCCTCAATGCAAAGGCTCTAGACGCAACTATTGGTGTGAGAGCTAATTCAATCAAGGAAACACTGCATGTTGGTGAAGGGCATATTGAAGAAGGATCAGCCGAGTGGTTCTTGTGGGAGAACAACTCCATTTGGCTCACTAACTTCACACACCATCAGGCTTCCAAGCAGCTCTCAAAGAAACTCAGTTTTCACACTCTATGTTTAGTGCCCTTTGAGTGCATTATCTAGGAATGAACCTGGTAGAGCATCCCACACAAACGAATGCTCCACATGCGGGTTTCACATGCCACCAACTCCACATTCACAGGCAACTTCAGCGCCACAGTCGTTTTCAGATAGCCCTCAATGCAAAGGCTCTAGACGCAAATATTGGTGTGAGAGCTAATTCAATCAAGGAAACACTGCATGTTGGTGAAGGGCATATTGAAGAAGGATCAGCCGAGTGGTTCTTGTGGGAGAACAACTCCATTTGGCTCACTAACTTCACACACCATCAGGCTTCCAAGCAGCTCTCAAGGAAACTCAGGTTTCACACTCTATGCTTAGTGCTCTTTGTGTGCCTAGGACTGAAATGAACCTGGTAGAGCATCCCACACAAACGAATGCTCCACATGCGGGTTTCACATGCCACCAACTCCACATTCACAGGCAACTTCAGCGCCACAGCCGTTTTCAGATAGCCCTCAATGCAAAGGCTCTAGACGCAAATATTGGTGTGAGAGCTAATTCAATCAAGGAAACACTGCATGTTGGTGAAGGGCATATTGAAGAAGGATCAGCCGAGTGGTTCTTGTGGGAGAACAACTCCATTTGGCTCACTAACTTCACACACCATCAGGCTTCCAAGCAGCTCTCAAGGAAACTCAGTTTTCACACTCTATGCTTAGTGCCCTTTGAGTGCATTACCTAGGAATGAACCTGGTAGAGCATCCCACACAAACGAATGTTCCACATGCGGGTTTCACATGCCACCAACTCCACATTCACAGGCAACTTCAGCGCCACAGCCGTTTTCAGATAGCCCTCAATGCAAAGGCTCTAGACGCAAATATTGGTGTGAGAGCTAATTCAATCAAGGAAACACTGCATGTTGGTGAAGGGCATATTGAAGAAGGATCAGCCGAGTGGTTCTTGTGGGAGAACAACTCCATTTGGCTCACTAACTTCACACACCATCAGGCTTCTATGCAACTCTCAAGGAAACTCAGTTTTCACACTCTATGCTTAGTGCCCTTTGTGTGCCTAGGACTGAAATGAAGCTTGGTCAGCATCCCACACAAACGAATGCTCCACATGCGGGTTTCACATGCCACCAACTCCACATTCACAGGCAACTTCAGCGCCACAGCCGTTTTCAGATAGCCCTCAATGCAAAGGCTCTAGACGCAAATATTGGTGTGAGAGCTAATTCAATCAAGGAAACACTGCATGTTGGTGAAGGGCATATTGAAGAAGGATCAGCCGAGTGGTTCTTGTGGGAGAACAACTCCATTTGGCTCACTAACTTCACACACCGTCAGGCTTCCAAGCAGCTCTCAAGGAAACTCAGTTTTCACACTCTATGCTTAGTGCCCTATGAGTGCCTAGGGCTGAAATGAACCTGGTAGACCATCCCACACAAACGAATGCTCCACATGCGGGTTTCACATGCCACCAACTCCACATTCACAGGCAACTTCAGCGCCACAGCCGTTTTCAGACAGCCCTCAATGCAAAGGCTCTAGACGCAAATATTGGTGTGAGAGCTAATTCAATCAAGGAAACACTGCATGTTGGTGAAGGGCATATTGAAGAAGGATCAGCCGAGTGGTTCTTGTGGGAGAACAACTCCATTTGGCTCACTAACTTCACACACCATCAGGCTTCTAAGCAGCTCTCAAGGAAACTCAGTTTTCACACTCTATGCTTAGTGCTCTTTGTGTGCCTAGGACTGAAATGAACCTGGTAGAGCATCCCACACAAACGAATGCTCCACATGCGGGTTTCACATGCCACCAACTCCACATTCACAGGCAACTTCAGCGCCACAGCCGTTTTCAGATAGCCCTCAATGCAAAGGCTCTAGACGCAAATATTGGTGTGAGAGCTAATTCAATCAAGGAAACACTGCATGTTGGTGAAGGGCATATTGAAGAAGGATCAGCCGAGTGGTTCTTGTGGGAGAACAACTCCATTTGGCTCACTAACTTCACACACCATCAGGCTTCCAAGCAGCTCTTAAGGAAACTCAGTTTTCACACTCTATGCTTAGTGCCCTTTGAGTGCATTATCTAGGAATGAACCTGGTAGAGCATCCCACACAAACGAATGCTCCACATACGGGTTTCACATGCCACCAACTCCACATTCACAGGCAACTTCAGCGCCACAGCCGTTTTCAGATAGCCCTCAATGCAAAGGCTCTAGACGCAAATATTGGTGTGAGAGCTAATTCAATCAAGGAAACACTGCATGTTGGTGAAGGGCATATTGAAGAAGGATCAGCCGAGTGGTTCTTGTGGGAGAACAACTCCATTTGGCTCACTAACTTCACACACCATCAGGCTTCCAAGCAGCTCTCAAGGAAACTCAGTTTTCACACTCTATGCTTAGTGCCCTTTGAGTGCATTATCTAGGAATGAACCTGGTAGAGCATCCCACACAAACGAATGCTCCACATACGGGTTTCACATGCCACCAACTCCACATTCACAGGCAACTTCAGCGCCACAGCCGTTTTCAGATAGCCCTCAATGCAAAGGCTCTAGACGCAAATATTGGTGTGAGAGCTAATTCAATCAAGGAAACACTGCATGTTGGTGAAGGGCATATTGAAGAAGGATCAGCCGAGTGGTTCTTGTGGGAGAACAACTCCATTTGGCTCACTAACTTCACACACCATCAGGCTTCCAAGCAGCTCTCAAGGAAACTCAGGTTGCACACTCTATGCTTAGTGCTCTTTGTGTGCCTAGGACTGAAATGAACCTGGTAGAGCATCCCACACAAACGAATGCTCCACATGCGGGTTTCACATGCCACCAACTCCACATTCACAGGCAACTTCAGCGCCACAGCCGTTTTCAGATAGCCCTCAATGCAAAGGCTCTAGACGCAAATATTGGTGTGAGAGCTAATTCAATCAAGGAAACACTGCATGTTGGTGAAGGGCATATTGAAGAAGGATCAGCCGAGTGGTTCTTGTGGGAGAACAACTCCATTTGGCTCACTAACTTCACACACCATCAGGCTTCCAAGCAGCTCTCAAGGAAACTCAGTTTTCACACTCTATGCTTAGTGCCCTTTGAGTGCATTATCTAGGAATCAACCTGGTAGAGCATCCCACACAAACGAATGCTCCACATGCGGGTTTCACATGCCACCAACTCCACATTCTCAGGCAACTTCAGCGCCACAGCCGTTTTCAGATAGCCCTCAATGCAAAGGCTCTAGACGCAACTATTGGTGTGAGAGCTAATTCAATCAAGGAAACACTGCATGTTGGTGAAGGGCATATTGAAGAAGGATCAGCCGAGTGGTTCTTGTGGGAGAACAACTCTATTTGGCTCACTAACTTCACACACCATCAGGCTTCCAAGCAGCTCTCAAGGAAACTCAGGTTGCACACTCTATGCTTAGTGCTCTTTGTGTGCCTAGGACTGAACTGAAGCTTGGTCAGCAACCCACACAAACGAATGCTCCACATGCGGGTTTCACATGCCACCAACTCCACATTCACAGGCAACTTCAGCGCCACAGCCGTTTTCAGACAGCCCTCAATGCAAAGGCTCTAGACACAAATATTGGTGTGAGAGCTAATTCAATCAAGGAAACACTGCATGTTGGTGAATGGCATATTGAAGAAGGATCAGTCGAGTGGTTCTTGTGGGAGAACAACTCCATTTGGCTCACTAACTTCACACACCATCAGGCTTCCAAGCAGCTCTCAAGGAAACTCAGTTTTCACACTCTATGCTTAGTGCCCTTTGAGTGCATTATCTAGGAATGAACCTGGTAGAGCATCCCACACAAACGAATGTTCCACATGCGGGTTTCACATGCCACCAACTCCACATTCACAGGCAACTTCAGCGCCACAGCCGTTTTCAGATAGCCCTCAATGCAAAGGCTCTAGACGCAAATATTGGTGTGAGAGCTAATTCAATCAAGGAAACACTGCATGTTGGTGAAGGGCATATTGAAGAAGGATCAGCCGAGTGGTTCTTGTGGGAGAACAACTCCATTTGGCTCACTAACTTCACACACCATCAGGCTTCCAAGCAGCTCTCAAGGAAACTCAGTTTTCACACTCTATGCTTAGTGCCCTTTGAGTGCATTATCTAGGAATGAACCTGGTAGAGCATCCCACACAAACGAATGCTCCACATGCGGGTTTCACATGCCACCAACTCCACATTCACAGGCAAGTTCAGCGCCACAGCCGTTTTCAGAAAGGCCTCAATGCAAAGGCTCTAGACGCAAATATTGGTGTGAGAGCTAATTCAATCAAGGAAACACTGCATGTTGGTGAAGGGCATATTGAAGAAGGATCAGCCGAGTGGTTCTTGTGGGAGAACAACTCCATTTGGCTCACTAACTTCACACACCATCAGGCTTCCAAGCAGCTCTCAAGGAAACTCAGTTTTCACACTCTATTCTTAGTGCCCTTTGAGTACTTAGGACTGAAAAGAAGCTGGTAGAGCATCCCACACAAACGAATGCTCCACATGCGGGTTTCACATGCCACCAACTCCACATTCTCAGGCAACTTCAGCGCCACAGCCGTTTTCAGATAGCCCTCAATGCAAAGGCTCTAGACGCAAATATTGGTGTGAGAGTTAATTCAATCAAGGAAACACTGCATGTTGGTGAAGGGCATATTGAAGAAGGATCAGCCGAGTGGTTCTTGTGGGAGAACAACTCCATTTGGCTCACTAACTTCACACACCATCAGGCTTCCAAGCAGCTCTCAAGGAAACTCAGTTTTCACACTCTATGCTTAGTGCCCTTTGAGTGCCTAGGACTGAAATGAAGCTGGTAGAGCATCCCACACAAACGAATGCTCCACATGCGGGTTTCACATGCCACCAACTCCACATTCTCAGGCAACTTCAGCGCCACAGCCGTTTTCAGATAGCCCTCAATGCAAAGGCTCTAGACGCAAATATTGGTGTGAGAGCTAATTCAATCAAGGAAACACTGCATGTTGGTGAAGGGCATATTGAAGAAGGATCAGCCGAGTGGTTCTTGTGGGAGAACAACTCCATTTGGCTCACTAACTTCACACACCATCAGGCTTCCAAGCAGCTCGCAAGGAAACTCAGTTTTCACAGTCTATGCTTAGTGCCCTTTGAGTGCATTATCTAGGAATGAACCTGGTAGAGCATCCCACAAAAACGAATGCTCCACATGCGGGTTTCACATGCCACCAACTCCATATTCTCAGGCAACTTCAGCGCCACAGCCGTTTTCAGATAGCCCTCAATGCAAAGGCTCTAGACGCAAATATTGGTGTGAGAGCTAATTCAATCAAGGAAACACTGCATGTTGGTGAAGGGCATATTGAAGAAGGATCAGCCGAGTGGTTCTTGTGGGAGAACAACTCCATTTGGCTCACTAACTTCACACACCATCAGGCTTCCAAGCAGCTCTCAAGGAAACTCAGTTTTCACACTCTATGCTTAGTGCCCTTTGAGTACCTAGGACTGAAATGAGCTTGGTGAGCATCCCACACAAACGAATGCTCCACATGCGGGTTTCACATGCCACCAACTCCACATTCTCAGGCAACTTCAGCGCCACAGCCGTTTTCAGATAGCCCTCAATGCAAAGGCTCTAGACGCAAATATTGGTGTGAGAGCTAATTCAATCAAGGAAACACTGCAGGTTGGTGAAGGGCATATTGAAGAAGGATCAGCCGAGTGGTTCTTGTGGGAGAACAACTCCATTTGGCTCACTAACTTCACACACCATCAGGCTTCCAAGCAGCTCTCAAGGAAACTCAGTTTTCACACTCTATGCTTAGTGCCCTTTGAGTGCCTAGGACTGAAATGAAGCTGGTAGAGCATCCCACACAAACGAATGCTCCACATGCGGGTTTCACATGCCACCAACTCCACATTCTCAGGCAACTTCAGCGCCACAGCCGTTTTCAGATAGCCCTCAATGCAAAGGCTCTAGACGCAAATATTGGTGTGAGAGCTAATTCAATCAAGGAAACACTGCATGTTGGTGAAGGGCATATTGAAGAAGGATCAGCCGAGTGGTTCTTGTGGGAGAACAACTCCATTTGGCTCACTAACTTCACACACCATCAGGCTTCCAAGCAGCTCTCAAGGAAACTCAGTTTTCACACTCTATGCTTAGTGCCCTTTGAGTGCATTATCTAGGAATGAACCTGGTAGAGCATCCCACAAAAACGAATGCTCCACAGGCAGGTTTCACATGCCACCAACTCCATATTCTCAGGCAACTTCAGCGCCACAGCCGTTTTCAGATAGCCCTCAATGCAAAGGCTCTAGACGCAAATATTGGTGTGAGAGCTAATTCAATCAAGGAAACACTGCATGTTGGTGAAGGGCATATTGAAGAAGGATCAGCCGAGTGGTTCTTGTGGGAGAACAACTCCATTTGGCTCACTAACTTCACACACCATCAGGCTTCCAAGCAGCTCTCAAGGAAACTCAGTTTTCACACTCTATGCTTAGTGCCCTTTGAGTACCTAGGACTGAAATGAGCTTGGTGAGCATCCCACACAAACGAATGCTCCACATGCGGGTTTCACATGCCACCAACTCCACATTCACAGGCAACTTCAGCGCCACAGCCGTTTTCAGATAGCCCTCAATGCAAAGGCTCTAGACGCAAATATTGGTGTGAGAGCTAATTCAATCAAGGAAACACTGCAGGTTGGTGAAGGGCATATTGAAGAAGGATCAGCCGAGTGGTTCTTGTGGGAGAACAACTCCATTTGGCTCACTAACTTCACACACCATCAGGCTTCCAAGCAGCTCTCAAGGAAACTCAGTTTTCACACTCTATGCTTAGTGCCCTTTGAGTGCATTATCTAGGAATGAACCTGGTAGAGCATCCCACACAAACGAATGCTCCACATACGGGTTTCACATGCCACCAACTCCACATTCACAGGCAACTTCAGCGCCACAGCCGTTTTCAGATAGCCCTCAATGCAAAGGCTCTAGACGCAAATATTGGTGTGAGAGCTAATTCAATCAAGGAAACACTGCATGTTGGTGAAGGGCATATTGAAGAAGGATCAGCCGAGTGGTTCTTGTGGGAGAACAACTCCATTTGGCTCACTAACTTCACACACCATCAGGCTTCCAAGCAGCTCTCAAGGAAACTCAGGTTGCACACTCTATGCTTAGTGCTCTTTGTGTGCCTAGGACTGAAATGAACCTGGTAGAGCATCCCACACAAACGAATGCTCCACATGCGGGTTTCACATGCCACCAACTCCACATTCACAGGCAACTTCAGCGCCACAGCCGTTTTCAGATAGCCCTCAATGCAAAGGCTCTAGACGCAAATATTGGTGTGAGAGCTAATTCAATCAAGGAAACACTGCATGTTGGTGAAGGGCATATTGAAGAAGGATCAGCCGAGTGGTTCTTGTGGGAGAACAACTCCATTTGGCTCACTAACTTCACACACCATCAGGCTTCCAAGCAGCTCTCAAGGAAACTCAGTTTTCACACTCTATGCTTAGTGCCCTTTGAGTGCATTATCTAGGAATCAACCTGGTAGAGCATCCCACACAAACGAATGCTCCACATGCGGGTTTCACATGCCACCAACTCCACATTCTCAGGCAACTTCAGCGCCACAGCCGTTTTCAGATAGCCCTCAATGCAAAGGCTCTAGACGCAACTATTGGTGTGAGAGCTAATTCAATCAAGGAAACACTGCATGTTGGTGAAGGGCATATTGAAGAAGGATCAGCCGAGTGGTTCTTGTGGGAGAACAACTCTATTTGGCTCACTAACTTCACACACCATCAGGCTTCCAAGCAGCTCTCAAAGAAACTCAGGTTGCACACTCTATGCTTAGTGCTCTTTGTGTGCCTAGGACTGAACTGAAGCTTGGTCAGCAACCCAGACAAACGAATGCTCCACATGCGGGTTTCACATGCCACCAACTCCACATTCACAGGCAACTTCAGCGCCACAGCCGTTTTCAGACAGCCCTCAATGCAAAGGCTCTAGACACAAATATTGGTGTGAGAGCTAATTCAATCAAGGAAACACTGCATGTTGGTGAATGGCATATTGAAGAAGGATCAGTCGAGTGGTTCTTGTGGGAGAACAACTCCATTTGGCTCACTAACTTCACACACCATCAGGCTTCCAAGCAGCTCTCAAGGAAACTCAGTTTTCACACTCTATGCTTAGTGCCCTTTGAGTGCATTATCTAGGAATGAACCTGGTAGAGCATCCCACACAAACGAATGTTCCACATGCGGGTTTCACATGCCACCAACTCCACATTCACAGGCAACTTCAGCGCCACAGCCGTTTTCAGATAGCCCTCAATGCAAAGGCTCTAGACGCAAATATTGGTGTGAGAGCTAATTCAATCAAGGAAACACTGCATGTTGGTGAAGGGCATATTGAAGAAGGATCAGCCGAGTGGTTCTTGTGGGAGAACAACTCCATTTGGCTCACTAACTTCACACACCATCAGGCTTCCAAGCAGCTCTCAAGGAAACTCAGTTTTCACACTCTATGCTTAGTGCCCTTTGAGTGCATTATCTAGGAATGAACCTGGTAGAGCATCCCACACAAACGAATGCTCCACATGCGGGTTTCACATGCCACCAACTCCACATTCACAGGCAAGTTCAGCGCCACAGCCGTTTTCAGAAAGGCCTCAATGCAAAGGCTCTAGACGCAAATATTGGTGTGAGAGCTAATTCAATCAAGGAAACACTGCATGTTGGTGAAGGGCATATTGAAGAAGGATCAGCCGAGTGGTTCTTGTGGGAGAACAACTCCATTTGGCTCACTAACTTCACACACCATCAGGCTTCCAAGCAGCTCTCAAGGAAACTCAGTTTTCACACTCTATTCTTAGTGCCCTTTGAGTACTTAGGACTGAAAAGAAGCTGGTAGAGCATCCCACACAAACGAATGCTCCACATGCGGGTTTCACATGCCACCAACTCCACATTCTCAGGCAACTTCAGCGCCACAGCCGTTTTCAGATAGCCCTCAATGCAAAGGCTCTAGACGCAAATATTGGTGTGAGAGTTAATTCAATCAAGGAAACACTGCATGTTGGTGAAGGGCATATTGAAGAAGGATCAGCCGAGTGGTTCTTGTGGGAGAACAACTCCATTTGGCTCACTAACTTCACACACCATCAGGCTTCCAAGCAGCTCTCAAGGAAACTCAGTTTTCACACTCTATGCTTAGTGCCCTTTGAGTGCCTAGGACTGAAATGAAGCTGGTAGAGCATCCCACACAAACGAATGCTCCACATGCGGGTTTCACATGCCACCAACTCCACATTCTCAGGCAACTTCAGCGCCACAGCCGTTTTCAGATAGCCCTCAATGCAAAGGCTCTAGACGCAAATATTGGTGTGAGAGCTAATTCAATCAAGGAAACACTGCATGTTGGTGAAGGGCATATTGAAGAAGGATCAGCCGAGTGGTTCTTGTGGGAGAACAACTCCATTTGGCTCACTAACTTCACACACCATCAGGCTTCCAAGCAGCTCTCAAGGAAACTCAGTTTTCACACTCTATGCTTAGTGCCCTTTGAGTGCATTATCTAGGAATGAACCTGGTAGACCATTCCACAAAAACGAATGCTCCACATGCGGGTTTCACATGCCACCAACTCCATATTCTCAGGCAACTTCAGCGCCACAGCCGTTTTCAGATAGCCCTCAATGCAAAGGCTCTAGACGCAAATATTGGTGTGAGAGCTAATTCAATCAAGGAAACACTGCATGTTGGTGAAGGGCATATTGAAGAAGGATCAGCCGAGTGGTTCTTGTGGGAGAACAACTCCATTTGGCTCACTAACTTCACACACCATCAGGCTTCCAAGCAGCTCTCAAGGAAACTCAGTTTTCACACTCTATGCTTAGTGCCCTTTGAGTACCTAGGACTGAAATGAGCTTGGTGAGCATCCCACACAAACGAATGCTCCACATGCGGGTTTCACATGCCACCAACTCCACATTCACAGGCAACTTCAGCGCCACAGCCGTTTTCAGATAGCCCTCAATGCAAAGGCTCTAGACGCAAATATTGGTGTGAGAGCTAATTCAATCAAGGAAACACTGCAGGTTGGTGAAGGGCATATTGAAGAAGGATCAGCCGAGTGGTTCTTGTGGGAGAACAACTCCATTTGGCTCACTAACTTCACACACCATCAGGCTTCCAAGCAGCTCTCAAGGAAACTCAGTTTTCACACTCTATGCTTAGTGCCCTTTGAGTGCATTATCTAGGAATGAACCTGGTAGAGCATCCCACACAAACGAATGCTCCACATGCGGGTTTCACATGCCACCAACTCCACATTCTCAGGCAACTTCAGAGCCACAGCCGTTTTCAGATAGCCCTCAATGCAAAGGCTCTAGACGCAAATATTGGTGTGTGAGCTAATTCAATCAAGGAAACACTGCATATTGGTGAAGGGCATATTGAAGAAGGATAAGCCGAGTGGTTCTTGTGGGAGAACAACTCCATTTGGCTCACTAACTTCACACACCATCAGGCTTCCAAGCAGCTCTCAAGGAAACTCAGTTTTCACACTCTATGCTTAGTGCCCTTTGAGTGCATTATCTAGGAATGAACCTGGTAGAGCATCCCACACAAACGAATGCTCCACATGCGGGTTTCACATGCCACCAACTCCACATTCACAGGCAACTTCAGCGCCACAGCCGTTTTCAGATAGCCCTCAATGCAAAGGCTCTAGACGCAAATATTGGTGTGAGAGCTAATTCAATCGAGGAAACACTGCATGTTGGTGAAGGGCATATTGAAGAAGGATCAGCCGAGTGGTTCTTGTGGGAGAACAACTCCATTTGGCTCACTAACTTCACACACCATCAGGCTTCCAAGCAGCTCTCAAGGAAACTCAGTTTTCACACTCTATGCTTAGTGCCCTTTGAGTACCTAGGACTGAAAAGAAGCTGGTAGAGCATCCCACACAAACGAATGCTCCACATGCGGGTTTCACATGCCACCAACTCCACATTCTCAGGCAACTTCAGCGCCACAGCCGTTTTCAGTGAGCCCTCAATGCAAAGGCTCTAGACGCAAATATTGGTGTGAGAGCTAATTCAATCAAGGAAACACTGCATGTTGGTGAAGGGCATATTGAAGAAGGATCAGCCGAGTGGTTCTTGTGGGAGAACAACTCCATTTGGCTCACTAACTTCACACACCATCAGGCTTCCAAGCAGCTCTCAAGGAAACTCAGTTTTCACACTCTATGCTTAGTGCCCTTTGAGTGCCTAGGACTGAAATGAGCTTGGTGAGCATCCCACACAAACGAATGCTCCACATGCGGGTTTCACATGCCACCAACTCCACATTCTCAGGCAACTTCAGCGCCACAGCCGTTTTCAGATAGCCCTCAATGCAAAGGCTCTAGACGCAAATATTGGTGTGAGAGCTAATTCAATCAAGGAAACACTGCATGTTGGTGAAGGGCATATTGAAGAAGGATCAGCCGAGTGGTTCTTGTGGGAGAACAACTCCATTTGGCTCACTAACTTCACACACCATCAGGCTTCCAAGCAGCTCTCAAGGAAACTCAGTTTTCACACTCTATGCTTAGTGCCCTTTGAGTGCATTATCTAGGAATGAACCTGGTAGAGCATCCCACACAAACGAATGCTCCACATGCGGGTTTCACATGCCACCAACTCCACATTCTCAGGCAACTTCAGCGCCACAGCCGTTTTCAGATAGCCCTCAATGCAAAGGCTCTAGACGCAAATATTGGTGTGTGAGCTAATTCAATCAAGGAAACACTGCATATTGGTGAAGGGCATATTGAAGAAGGATCAGCCGAGTGGTTCTTGTGGGAGAACAACTCCATTTGGCTCACTAACTTCACACACCATCAGGCTTCCAAGCAGCTCTCAAGGAAACTCAGTTTTCACACTCTATGCTTAGTGCCCTTTGAGTGCATTATCTAGGAATGAACCTGGTAGAGCATCCCACACAAACGAATGCTCCACATGCGGGTTTCACATGCCACCAACTCCACATTCTCAGGCAACTTCAGCGCCACAGCCGTTTTCAGATAGCCCTCAATGCAAAGGCTCTAGACGCAAATATTGGTGTGAGAGCTAATTCAATCAAGGAAACACTGCATGTTGGTGAAGGGCATATTGAAGAAGGATCAGCCGAGTGGTTCTTGTGGGAGAACAACTCCATTTGGCTCACTAACTTCACACACCATCAGGCTTCCAAGCAGCTCTCAAGGAAACTCAGTTTTCACACTCTATGCTTAGTGCCCTTTGAGTACCTAGGACTGAAAAGAAGCTGGTAGAGCATCCCACACAAACGAATGCTCCACATGCGGGTTTCACATGCCACCAACTCCACATTCTCAGGCAACTTCAGCGCCACAGCCGTTTTCAGATAGCCCTCAATGCAAAGGCTCTAGACGCAAATATTGGTGTGAGAGCTAATTCAATCAAGGAAACACTGCATGTTGGTGAAGGGCATATTGAAGAAGGATCAGCCGAGTGGTTCTTGTGGGAGAACAACTCCATTTGGCTCACTAACTTCACACACCATCAGGCTTCCAAGCAGCTCTCAAGGAAACTCAGTTTTCACACTCTATGCTTAGTGCCCTTTGAGTGCATTATCTAGGAATGAACCTGGTAGAGCATCCCACACAAACGAATGCTCCACATGCGGGTTTCACATGCCACCAACTCCACATTCTCAGGCAACTTCAGCGCCACAGCCGTTTTCAGATAGCCCTCAATGCAAAGGCTCTAGACGCAAATATTGGTGTGAGAGCTAATTCAATCAAGGAAACACTGCATGTTGGTGAAGGGCATATTGAAGAAGGATCAGCCGAGTGGTTCTTGTGGGAGAACAACTCCATTTGGCTCACTAACTTCACACACCATCAGGCTTCCAAGCAGCTCTCAAGGAAACTCAGTTTTCACAGTCTATGCTTAGTGCCCTTTGAGTGCCTAGGACTGAAATGAAGCTGGTAGAGCATCCCACACAAACGAATGCTCCACATGCGGGTTTCACATGCCACCAACTCCACATTCTCAGGCAACTTCAGCGCCACAGCCGTTTTCAGATAGCCCTCAATGCAAAGGCTCTAGACGCAAATATTGGTGTGAGAGCTAATTCAATCAAGGAAACACTGCATGTTGGTGAAGGGCATATTGAAGAAGGATCAGCCGAGTGGTTCTTGTGGGAGAACAACTCCATTTGGCTCACTAACTTCACACACCATCAGGCTTCCAAGCAGCTCTCAAGGAAACTCAGTTTTCACAGTCTATGCTTAGTGCCCTTTGAGTGCATTATCTAGGAATGAACCTGGTAGAGCATCCCACAAAAACGAATGCTCCACATGCGGGTTTCACATGCCACCAACTCCATATTCTCAGGCAACTTCAGCGCCACAGCCGTTTTCAGATAGCCCTCAATGCAAAGGCTCTAGACGCAAATATTGGTGTGAGAGCTAATTCAATCAAGGAAACACTGCATGTTGGTGAAGGGCATATTGAAGAAGGATCAGCCGAGTGGTTCTTGTGGGAGAACAACTCCATTTGGCTCACTAACTTCACACACCATCAGGCTTCCAAGCAGCTCTCAAGGAAACTCAGTTTTCACACTCTATGCTTAGTGCCCTTTGAGTACCTAGGACTGAAATGAGCTTGGTGAGCATCCCACACAAACGAATGCTCCACATGCGGGTTTCACATGCCACCAACTCCACATTCTCAGGCAACTTCAGCGCCACAGCCGTTTTCAGATAGCCCTCAATGCAAAGGCTCTAGACGCAAATATTGGTGTGAGAGCTAATTCAATCAAGGAAACACTGCATGTTGGTGAAGGGCATATTGAAGAAGGATCAGCCGAGTGGTTCTTGTGGGAGAACAACTCCATTTGGCTCACTAACTTCACACACCATCAGGCTTCCAAGCAGCTCTCAAGGAAACTCAGTTTTCACAGTCTATGCTTAGTGCCCTTTGAGTGCATTATCTAGGAATGAACCTGGTAGAGCATCCCACAAAAACGAATGCTCCACATGCGGGTTTCACATGCCACCAACTCCATATTCTCAGGCAACTTCAGCGCCACAGCCGTTTTCAGATAGCCCTCAATGCAAAGGCTCTAGACGCAAATATTGGTGTGAGAGCTAATTCAATCAAGGAAACACTGCATGTTGGTGAAGGGCATATTGAAGAAGGATCAGCCGAGTGGTTCTTGTGGGAGAACAACTCCATTTGGCTCACTAACTTCACACACCATCAGGCTTCCAAGCAGCTCTCAAGGAAACTCAGTTTTCACACTCTATGCTTAGTGCCCTTTGAGTACCTAGGACTGAAATGAGCTTGGTGAGCATCCCACACAAACGAATGCTCCACATGCGGGTTTCACATGCCACCAACTCCACATTCACAGGCAACTTCAGCGCCACAGCCGTTTTCAGATAGCCCTCAATGCAAAGGCTCTAGACGCAAATATTGGTGTGAGAGCTAATTCAATCAAGGAAACACTGCATGTTGGTGAAGGGCATATTGAAGAAGGATCAGCCGAGTGGTTCTTGTGGGAGAACAACTCCATTTGGCTCACTAACTTCACACACCATCAGGCTTCCAAGCAGCTCTCAAGGAAACTCAGTTTTCACACTCTATGCTTAGTGCCCTTTGAGTACCTAGGACTGAAAAGAAGCTGGTAGAGCATCCCACACAAACGAATGCTCCACATGCGGGTTTCACATGCCACCAACTCCACATTCTCAGGCAACTTCAGCGCCACAGCCGTTTTCAGATAGCCCTCAATGCAAAGGCTCTAGACGCAAATATTGGTGTGAGAGCTAATTCAATCAAGGAAACACTGCATGTTGGTGAAGGGCATATTGAAGAAGGATCAGCCGAGTGGTTCTTGTGGGAGAACAACTCCATTTGGCTCACTAACTTCACACACCATCAGGCTTCCAAGCAGCTCTCAAGGAAACTCAGTTTTCACACTCTATGCTTAGTGCCCTTTGAGTGCATTATCTGGGAATGAACCTGGTAGAGCATCCCACACAAACGAATGCTCCACATGCGGGTTTCACATGCCACCAACTCCACATTGACAGGCAACTTCAGCGCCACAGCCGTTTTCAGATAGCCCTCAATGCAAAGGCTCTAGACGCAAATATTGGTGTGAGAGCTAATTCAATCAAATAAACACTGCATGTTGGTGAAGGGCATATTGAAGAAGGATCAGCCGAGTGGTTCTTGTGGGAGAACAACTCCATTTGGCTCACTAACTTCACACACCATCAGGCTTCCAAGCAGCTCTCAAGGAAACTCAGTTTTCACACTCTATGCTTAGTGCCCTTTGAGTGCCTAGGACTGAAATGAAGCTGGTAGAGCATCCCACACAAACGAATGCTCCACATGCGGGTTTCACATGCCACCAACTCCACATTCTCAGGCAACTTCAGCGCCACAGCCGTTTTCAGATAGCCCTCAATGCAAAGGCTCTAGACGCAAATATTGGTGTGAGAGCTAATTCAATCAAGGAAACACTGCATGTTGGTGAAGGGCATATTGAAGAAGGATCAGCCGAGTGGTTCTTGTGGGAGAACAACTCCATTTGGCTCACTAACTTCACACACCATCAGGCTTCCAAGCAGCTCTCAAGGAAACTCAGTTTTCACAGTCTATGCTTAGTGCCCTTTGAGTGCATTATCTAGGAATGAACCTGGTAGAGCATCCCACACAAACGAATGCTCCACATGCGGGTTTCACATGCCACCAACTCCATATTCTCAGGCAACTTCAGCGCCACAGCCGTTTTCAGATAGCCCTCAATGCAAAGGCTCTAGACGCAAATATTGGTGTGAGAGATAATTCAATCAAGGAAACACTGCATGTTGGTGAAGGGCATATTGAAGAAGGATCAGCCGAGTGGTTCTTGTGGGAGAACAACTCCATTTGGCTCACTAACTTCACACACCATCAGGCTTCCAAGCAGCTCTCAAGGAAACTCAGTTTTCACACTCTATGCTTAGTGCCCTTTGAGTACCTAGGACTGAAATGAGCTTGGTGAGCATCCCACACAAACGAATGCTCCACATGCGGGTTTCACATGCCACCAACTCCACATTGACAGGCAACTTCAGCGCCACAGCCGTTTTCAGATAGCCCTCAATGCAAAGGCTCTAGACGCAAATATTGGTGTGAGAGCTAATTCAATCGAGGAAACACTGCATGTTGGTGAAGGGCATATTGAAGAAGGATCAGCCGAGTGGTTCTTGTGGGAGAACAACTCCATTTGGCTCACTAACTTCACACACCATCAGGCTTCCAAGCAGCTCTCAAGGAAACTCAGTTTTCACACTCTATGCTTAGTGCCCTTTGAGTACCTAGGACTGAAAAGAAGCTGGTAGAGCATCCCACACAAACGAATGCTCCACATGCGGGTTTCACATGCCACCAACTCCACATTCTCAGGCAACTTCAGCGCCACAGCCGTTTTCAGTGAGCCCTCAATGCAAAGGCTCTAGACGCAAATATTGGTGTGAGAGCTAATTCAATCAAGGAAACACTGCATGTTGGTGAAGGGCATATTGAAGAAGGATCAGCCGAGTGGTTCTTGTGGGAGAACAACTCCATTTGGCTCACTAACTTCACACACCATCAGGCTCCCAAGCAGCTCTCAAGGAAACTCAGTTTTCACACTCTATGCTTAGTGCCCTTTGAGTGCCTAGGACTGAAATGAGCTTGGTGAGCATCCCACACAAACGAATGCTCCACATGCGGGTTTCACATGCCACCAACTCCACATTCTCAGGCAACTTCAGCGCCACAGCCGTTTTCAGATAGCCCTCAATGCAAAGGCTCTAGACGCAAATATTGGTGTGAGAGCTAATTCAATCAAGGAAACACTGCATGTTGGTGAAGGGCATATTGAAGAAGGATCAGCCGAGTGGTTCTTGTGGGAGAACAACTCCATTTGGCTCACTAACTTCACACACCATCAGGCTTCCAAGCAGCTCTCAAGGAAACTCAGTTTTCACACTCTATGCTTAGTGCCCTTTGAGTGCATTATCTAGGAATGAACCTGGTAGAGCATCCCACACAAACGAATGCTCCACATGCGGGTTTCACATGCCACCAACTCCACATTCTCAGGCAACTTCAGCGCCACAGCCGTTTTCAGATAGCCCTCAATGCAAAGGCTCTAGACGCAAATATTGGTGTGTGAGCTAATTCAATCAAGGAAACACTGCATATTGGTGAAGGGCATATTGAAGAAGGATCAGCCGAGTA
>NW_026697418.1:0-53588 GCF_030435755.1 Ochotona princeps | reverse complement strand
AAACTCACTTTTCACACTCTAGCCTTAATGCCCTTTGAGTGCCTAGGACTGAAAATGAAGCTTGGTGAGCTTCCCACACAAACCAATGCTCCACATGCGGGTTTCACATGCCACCAACTCCACATTCACAGACAACTTCAGCGCCAAAGCCGTTTTTCAGATAGCCCTCAATACAAAGGCTCTAGGCGCAAATATTGGTGTGAGAGCTAATTCCAATCAAGGAAACACTGCATGTTGGTGAAGCGCATATTGAAGAAGAATCAGCCGAGTGGTTCTTGTGGGAGAAACAACTCCATTTGGCTCACTAACTTCACACACCATTCAGGCTACCAAGCAACTCTCAAGGGAACTCAGTTTTCACACTCTAGGCTTAGTGCCCTTTGAGTGCATTATGTATAAAAGAAACCTGGTAGAGCTTCCCACACAAACCAATGCTGCACATGCGGGTTTCACATGCCACCAACTCCACATTCACAGACAACTTCAGCGCCAAAGCTGTTTTCAGATAGCCCTCAATACAAGTCTCTAGGCGCAAATATTGGTGTGAGAGCTAATTCTATCAAGGGAAAACACTGCATGTGGGTGAAGCGCATATTGAAGAAGAATCAGCAAAGTGGGTCTTGTGGGAGAACAACTCCATTTGGCTCACTAACTTCACACACCATCAGGCTTCCAAGCAGCTCTCAAGGAAACTCAGTTTTTCACACTCTAGGCTTAATGCCCTTTGAGTGCCTAGGACTGAAATGAAACTTGGTGAGCTTCCCACACAAACCAATGCTCTACATGCGGGTTTTCACATGCCACCAACTCCACATTCACAGACAACTTCAGCGCCAAAGCCGTTTTCAGATAGCCCTCAATGCAAAGGCTCTAGGTGCAAATATTGGTGTGAAAGCTAATTCAATCAAGGGAAACACTGCATGTTGGTGAAGCGCATATTGAAGAAGAATTCAGCCGAGTGGTTCTTGTGGGAGAACAACTCCATTTGGCTCACTAACTTCACACACCATCAGGCTTCCATGCAGCTCTCAAGGAAACTCAGTTTTCACACTCTAGGCTTAATTCCCCTTGAGTGCCTAGGACTGAAATGAAGCTTGGGTGAGCTTCCCACACAAACCAATGCTGCACATGCGGGGTTTCACATGCCACCAACTCCACAATTCACAGACAACTTCAGCGAAAAAAGCCGTTTTTCAGATAGCCCTCAATACAAAGGCTCTGGGCGCAAATATTTGTGTGGAGAGCTAATTCAATCAAGGGAAACACTGCATGTTGGTGAAGCGCATATGGAAGAAGAATCAACCGAGTGGTTCTTGTGGGAGAACAACTCCATTTGGCTCACTAACTTCACACACCATCAGGCTTCCAAGCAGCTCTCAAGGAAACTCAGTTTTCACACTCTAGGCTTAATGCCCTTTGGGAGTGCCTAGGACTGAAATGAAGCTTGATGAGCATCCCACACAAACCAATGCTCCACATGCGGGTTTCACATACCACCAACTCCACATTCACAGGCAACTTCAGCGCCAAAGCCGTTTTCAGATAGCCCTCAATACAAAGGCTCTAGGCGCAAATATTGGTGTGAGAGCTAATTCAATCAAGGAAACACTGCATGTTGGTTAAAGCGCATATTGAAGAAGGAATCAGCCGAGTGGTTTCTTGCGGGAAAACAACTCCATTTGGCTCAATAACTTTCACACACCATCAGGCTACCAAGCAGCTCTCAAGGGAACTCAGTTTTCACACTCTAGGGCTTAGTGCCCTTTGAGTGCATTATGTATAAAAAGAACCTGGTAGAGCTTCCCACACAAACCAATGCTGCACATGCGGGTTTCACATGCCACCAACTCCAACATTCACAGACAACTTCAGCGCCAAAGCCGTTTTCAGATAGCCCTCAATACAAAGGCTCTAGGCGCAAATATTGGTGTGAGAGCTAATTCAATCAAGGAAACACTGCATGCTGGTGAAGCGCATATTGAAGAAGAATCAGCCGAGTGGTTCTTGCGGGAAAAACAACTCCATTTGGCTCAATAACTTCACACACCATCAGGCTTCCAAGCAGCTCTCAAGGGAAACTCAGTTTTCACACTCTAGGCTTAGTGCCCTTTGAGTGCATTATGTATAAAAGAAACCTGGTAGAGCTTCCCACACAAACCAATGATGCACATGCGGGTTTCACATGCCACCAACTCCACATTCACAGACAACTTCAGCGCCAAAGCTGTTTTCAGATAGTCCTCAATACAAAGGCTCTAGGCGCAAATATTGGTGTGAGAGCTAATTCAATCAAGGAAACACTGCATGTTGGTGAAGCGCATATTGAAGAAGAATCAGCCGAGTGGTTCTTGTGGGAGAACAACTCCATTTGGCTCACTAACTTCACACATCATCAGGCTTCCAAGCAGCTCTCAAGGAAACTCACTTTTCACACTCTAGCCTTAATGCCCTTTGAGTGCCTAGGACTGAAATGAAGCTTGGTGAGCTTCCCACACAAACCAATGCTCCACATGCGGGTTTCACATGCCACCAACTCCACATTCACAGACAACTTCAGCGCCAAAGCCGTTTTCAGATAGCCCTCAATACAAAGGCTCTAGGCGCAAATATTGGTGTGAGAGCTAATTCAATCAAGGAAACACTGCATGTTGGTGACGCGCATATTGAAGAAGAATCAGCCGAGTGGTTCTTGTGGGAGAACAACTCCATTTGGCTCACTAACTTCACACACCATCAGGCTACCAAGCAACTCTCAAGGGAACTCAGTTTTCACACTCTAGGCCTAGTGCGCTTTGAGTGCATTATGTAGGAATGAACCTGGTAGAGCTTCCCACACAAACCAATGCTCTACATGCGGGTTTCACATGCCACCAACTCCACATTCACAGACAACTTCAGCGCCAAAGCTGTTTTCAGATAGCCCTCAATACAAGTCTCTAGGCGCAAATATTGGTGTGAGAGCTAATTCTATCAAGGAAACACTGCATGTGGGTGAAGCGCATATTGAAGAAGGATCAGCAAAGTGGGTCTTGTGGGAGAACAACTCCATTTGGCTCACTAACTTCACACATCATCAGGCTTCCAAGAAGCTCTCAAGGAAACTCAGTTTTCACACTCTAGGCTTAATGCCTTTTGAGTGAATTATCTAGGAATGAACCTGGTAGAGCTTCCCACACAAACCAATGCTCCACATGCGTGTTTCACATGCCACCAACTCCACATTCACAGACAACTTCAGCGCCAAAGCCGTTTTCAGATAGCCCTCAATGCAAAGGCTCTAGGTGCAAATATTGGTGTGAAAGCTAATTCAATCAAGAAAACACTGCATGTTGGTGAAGCGCATATTGAAGAAGAATCAGCCGAGTGGTTCTTGTGGGAGAACAACTCCATTTGGCTCACTAACTTCACACACCATCAGGCTTCCAGGCAGCTCTCAAGGAAACTCAGTTTTCACACTCTAGGCTTAATTCCCCTTGAGTGCCTAGGACTGAAATGAAGCTTGGTGAGCTTCCCACACAAACCAATGCTCCACATGCGGGTTTCACATGCCACCAACTCCACATTCACAGACAACTTCAGTGCCAAAGCCGTTTTCAGATAGCCCTCAATATAAAGGCTCTAGGCGCAAATATTGGTGTGAGAGCTAATTCAATCAAGGAAACACTGCATGTTGGTGAAGGACGTATTGAAGAAGAATCAGCCGAGTGGTTCTTGTGGGAGAACAACTTCATTTGGCTCACTAACTTCACACACCATCAGGCTTCCAAGCAGCTCTTAAGGAAACTCAGTTTTCACACTCTAGGCTTAATGACATTTGAGTGCATTATGTAGGAATGAACCTGGTAGAGCATTCCACACAAACCAATGCTCCACATGCGGGTTTCACATGCCACCAACTCCACATTCACAGACCACTTCCTAGTTAAAGCCGTTTTCAGATAGCCCTCAATGCAAAGGCTCTAGGCACAAATATTGGTGTGAGAGCTAATTCAATAATGGAAACACTGCATGTTGGTGAAGCGCATATTGAAGAAGAATCAGCCGAGTGGTTCTTTCGGGGCAACAACTCCATTTGGCTCACTAACTTCACACACCATCAGGCTTCCATGCAGCTCTCAACGAAACTCAGTTTTCACACTCTAGGCTTAATGCCCTTTGAGTGCATTTTGTAGGAATGAACTTGGTAAAGCAACCCACACAAACCAATGCTCCACATGCGGGTTTCACATGCCACCAACTCCACATTCACAGACAACTTCCTACCCAATGCCGTTTTCAGATAGCCCTCAATGCAAAGGCTCTAGGCGCAAATATTTGTGTGAGAGCTAATTCAATCAAGGAAACACTGCATGTTGGTGAAGCGTATATTGAAGAAGAATCAGCCGAGTGGTTCTTGTGGGAGAACAACTCCATTTGGCTCACTAACTTCACACACCATCAGGCTTCGAAGCAGCTCTCAAGGAAACTCAGTTTTCACACTCTAGGCTTAATGCCCTTTGAGTACATTATCTAGGAATGAACCTGGTAGAGCATCCCACACAAACCAATGCTCCACATGCGGGTTTCACATGCCGCCAACTCCACATTCACAGACAACTTCAGTGCCAAAGCCGTTTTCAGATAGCCCTCAATATAAAGGCTCTAGGCGCAAATATTGGTGTGAGAGCTAATTCAATCAAGGAAACACTGCATGTTGGTGAAGGACGTATTGAAGAAGAATCAGCCGAGTGGTTCTTGTGGGAGAACAACTTCATTTGGCTCACTAACTTCACACACCATCAGGCTTCCAAGCAGCTCTTAAGGAAACTCAGTTTTCACACTCTAGGCTTAATGACATTTGAGTGCATTATCTAGGAATCAACCTGGTAGAGCATCTCACACAAACCAATGCTCCACATGCGGGTTTCACATGCCACCAACTCCACATTCACAGACAACTTCAGCGCCAAAGCCGTTTTCAGATAGCCCTCAATGCAAAGGCTCTAGGCGCAAATATTGGTGTGAGAGCTAATTCAATCAAGGAAACACTGCATGTTGGTGAAGCGCATATTGAAGAAGAATCAGCCGAGTGGTTCTTGTGGCAGAACAACTCCATTTGGTTCACTAACTTCACACAGCATCAGGCTTCCATGCAGCTCTGAAGGAAACTCAGTTTTCACACTCTAGGCTTAATGCCCTTTGAGTGCATTATGTAGGAATGAAACTGGTAGAGCTTCCCACACAAACCAATGCTCCACATGCGGGTTTCACATGCCACCAACTCCACATTCACAGACAACTTCAGCGCCAAAGCCATTTTCAGATAGGCACAATATAATGGCTCTAGGTGCAAATATTGGTGTGAGAGCTAATTCTATCAAGGAAACACTGCATGTGGGTGAAGCGCATATTGAAGAAGAATCAGCCGAGTGGTTCTTGTGGGAGAACAACTCCATTTGGCTCACTAACTTCACACACCATCAGGCTACCAAGCAGCTCTCAACGGAACTCAGTTTTCACACTCTAGGCTTAGTGCCCTTTGAGTGCATTATGTAGGAATGTACCTGGTAGAGCTTCCCAGACAAACCAATGCTCCACATGCGGGTTTCACATGCCACAAACTCCACATTCACAGACAACTTCAGCGCCAAAGCCGTTTTCAGATAGCCCTCACTGCAAATGCTCTAGGCGCAAATATTGGTGTGAGGGCTAATTCAATCAAGGAAACACTGCATGTTGGTGAAGCGCATATTGAAGAAGAATCAGCTGAGTGGTTCTTGTGGGAGAACAACTCCATTTGGCTCACTAACTTCACACACCATCAGTCTTCCAAGCAGCTCTGAAGGAAACTCAGTTTTCACACTCTAGGCTTAATGCCCTGTGAGTGCATTATATAGGAATGAACCTGGTAGAGCATTCCACACAAACCAATGCTCCACATGCGGGTTTCACATGCCACCAACTCCACATTCACAGACCACTTCCTAGTTAAAGCCGTTTTCAGATAGCCCTCAATGCAAAGGCTCTAGGCACAAATATTGGTGTGAGAGCTAATTCAATAATGGAAACACTGCATGTTGGTGAAGCGCATATTGAAGAAGAATCAGCCGAGTGGTTCTTTCGGGGCAACAACTCCATTTGGCTCACTAACTTCACACACCATCAGGCTTCCATGCAGCTCTCAACGAAACTCAGTTTTCACACTCTAGGCTTAATGCCCTTTGAGTGCATTTTGTAGGAATGAACTTGGTAAAGCAACCCACACAAACCAATGCTCCACATGCGGGTTTCACATGCCACCAACTCCACATTCACAGACAACTTCCTACCCAATGCCGTTTTCAGATAGCCCTCAATGCAAAGGCTCTAGGCGCAAATATTTGTGTGAGAGCTAATTCAATCAAGGAAACACTGCATGTTGGTGAAGCGTATATTGAAGAAGAATCAGCCGAGTGGTTCTTGTGGGAGAACAACTCCATTTGGCTCACTAACTTCACACACCATCAGGCTTCGAAGCAGCTCTCAAGGAAACTCAGTTTTCACACTCTAGGCTTAATGCCCTTTGAGTACATTATCTAGGAATGAACCTGGTAGAGCATCCCACACAAACCAATGCTCCACATGCGGGTTTCACATGCCGCCAACTCCACATTCACAGACAACTTCAGTGCCAAAGCCGTTTTCAGATAGCCCTCAATATAAAGGCTCTAGGCGCAAATATTGGTGTGAGAGCTAATTCAATCAAGGAAACACTGCATGTTGGTGAAGCGTATATTGAAGAAGAATCAGCCGAGTGGTTCTTGTGGGAGAACAACTTCATTTGGCTCACTAACTTCACACACCATCAGGCTTCCAAGCAGCTCTTAAGGAAACTCAGTTTTCACACTCTAGGCTTAATGACATTTGAGTGCATTATCTAGGAATCAACCTGGTAGAGCATCTCACACAAACCAATGCTCCACATGCGGGTTTCACATGCCACCAACTCCACATTCACAGACAACTTCAGCGCCAAAGCCGTTTTCAGATAGCCCTCAATGCAAAGGCTCTAGGCGCAAATATTGGTGTGAGAGCTAATTCAATCAAGGAAACACTGCATGTTGGTGAAGCGCATATTGAAGAAGAATCAGCCGAGTGGTTCTTGTGGCAGAACAACTCCATTTGGCTCACTAACTTCACACAGCATCAGGCTTCCATGCAGCTCTGAAGGAAACTCAGTTTTCACACTCTAGGCTTAATGCCCTTTGAGTGCATTATGTAGGAATGAAACTGGTAGAGCTTCCCACACAAACCAATGCTCCACATGCGGGTTTCACATGCCACCAACTCCACATTCACAGACAACTTCAGCGCCAAAGCCATTTTCAGATAGGCACAATATAATGGCTCTAGGTGCAAATATTGGTGTGAGAGCTAATTCTATCAAGGAAACACTGCATGTGGGTGAAGCGCATATTGAAGAAGAATCAGCCGAGTGGTTCTTGTGGGAGAACAACTCCATTTGGCTCACTAACTTCACACACCATCAGGCTACCAAGCAGCTCTCAACGGAACTCAGTTTTCACACTCTAGGCTTAGTGCCCTTTGAGTGCATTATGTAGGAATGTACCTGGTAGAGCTTCCCAGACAAACCAATGCTCCACATGCGGGTTTCACATGCCACAAACTCCACATTCACAGACAACTTCAGCGCCAAAGCCGTTTTCAGATAGCCCTCACTGCAAATGCTCTAGGCGCAAATATTGGTGTGAGGGCTAATTCAATCAAGGAAACACTGCATGTTGGTGAAGAGCATATTGAAGAAGAATCAGCTGAGTGGTTCTTGTGGGAGAACAACTCCATTTGGCTCACTAACTTCACACACCATCAGGCTTCCAAGCAGCTCTCAAGGAAACTCAGTTTTCACACTCTAGGCTTAATGCCCTTTGAGTGCATTATCTAAGAATGAACCTGGTAGAGCATCTCACACAAACCAATGCTCCACATGCGGGATTAACATGCCGCCAACTCCACATTCACAGACAACTTCCTACCCTAAGCCGTTTTCAGATAGCCCTCAATACAAAGGTTCTAGGCGCAAATATTGGTGTGAGAGCTAATTCAATCAAGGAAACACTGCATGTTGGTGAAGGGCGTATTGAAGAAGAATCAGCCGAGTGGTTCTTGTGGGAGAACAACTTCATTTGGCTCACTAACTTCACACATGATCAGGCTTCCAAGCAGCTCTCAAGGAAACTCAGTTTTCACACTCTAGGCTTAATGCCCTTTGAGTGCGTAGGACTGAAATGAAGCTTGGTGAGCATCCCACACAAACCAATGCTCCACATGCGGGTTTCACATGCCACCAACTCCACATTCACAGACCACTTCAGCGCCAGAGCCGTTTTCAGATAGCCCTCAATACAAAGGCTCTAGGCGCAAATATTGGTGTGAGAGCTAATTCAATCAAGGAAACACTGCATGTTGGTGAAGCGTATATTGAAGAAGAATCAGCCGAGTGGTTCTTGTGGGAGAACAACTCCATTTGGCTCACTAACTTCACACACCATCAGGCTTCCAAGCACCTCTCAAGGAAACTCAGTTTTCACACTCTAGGCTTAATGCCCTTTGAGTGCATTATCTAGGAATGAACCTGGTAGAGCTTCCCACACAAACCAATGCTCCACATGTGGGTTTCACATGCCACCAACTCCACATTCACAGACAACTTCAGCGCCAAAGCCATTTCTGATAGCCCACAATGCAAAGCCTCTAGGCGCAAATATTCGTGTGGGAGCTAATTCAATCAAGGAAACACTGCATGTTGGTGAAGCGCATATTGAAGAAGAATCAGCCGAGTGGTTCTTCTGGGAGAATAAAGCCATTTGGCTCACTAACTTCACACACCATCAGGCTTCCAAGCAGCTCTCAAGGAAACTCAGTTTTCCCACTCTAGGCTTAATGCCCTTTGAGTGCATTATTTAGGAATGAACCTGGTAGAGCATCCCACACAAACCAATGCTCCACATGCCGGTTTCACATGTCACCAACTCCACGTTCACAGACAACTTCAGCGCCAAAGCCGTTTTCAGATTGCCCTCAATATAAAGGCTCTAGGCGCAAATATTGGTGTAAGAGCTAATTCAATCAAGGAAACACTGCATGTTGGTGAAGCGCATATTGAAGAAGAATCAGCCGAGTGGTTCTTGTGGGAGAACAACTCCATTTGGCTCACTAACTTCACACACCATCAGGCTTCCAAGCAGCTCTCAAGGAAACTCAGTTTTCACACTCTAGGCTTAATGCCCTTTGAGTGCATTATGTAGGAATGAACCTGGTAGAGCTTCCCACACAAACCAATGCTCCACATGCGGGTTTCACATGCCACCAACTCCACATTCACAGACAACTTCAGCGCCAAAGCCGTTTCAGATAGCCCTCAATACAAAGGCTCTAGGCGCAAATATTGGTGTGAGAGCCAATTCAATCAAGGAAACACTGCATGTTGGTGAAGCGCATATTGAAGCAGAATCAGCCGTGTGGTTCTTGTGGGAGAACAACTTCATTTGGCTCACTAACTTCACACACCATCAGGCTTCCATGCAGCTCTCAACGAAACTCAGTTTTCACACTCTAGGTTTAGTGCCCTTTGAGTGCATTATCTAGGAATGAACCTGGTAGAGCATCCCACACAAACCAATGCTCCACATGCTTGTTTCACATGCCAACAACTCCACATTCACAGACAACTTCAGCGCCAAAGCCGTTTTCAGATAGCCCTCAATATAAAGGCTCTAGGCGCAAATATTGGTGTGAGAGCTAATTCAATCAAGGAAACACTGGATGTTGGGTAATGGCATATTGAAGAAGAATCAGTCGAGTTGTTCTTGTGGGAGAACAACTCCATTTGGCTCATTAACTTCACACACCATCAGGCTTCCAAGCAGCTCTCAAGGAAACTCAGTTTTCCCACTCTAGCCTTAATGCAATTTGAGTGCATTATCTAGGAATGAACCTGGTAGAGCTTCCCACACAAACCAATGCTCCACATGCGGGTTTCACATGCCACCAACTCCACATTCACAGACAACTTCCTACTCAATGCAGTTTTCAGGTAGCCCTCAATGCAAACGCTCTAGGCACAAATATTGGTGTGAGAGCTAATTCAATCAAGGAAACACTGCATGTTAGTGAAGCGCATATTGAAGCAGAATCAGCCAAGTGGTTCTTGTGGGAGAACAACTCCATTTGGCTCACTAACTTCACACACCATCAGGCTTCCAAGCAGCTCTCAAGGAAACTCAGTTTTCACACTCTAGGCTTAATGCCCTTTGAGTGGATTATCTAGGAATGAACCTGCTAGAGCATCCCACACAAACCAATGCTTCACATGCGGGATTAACATGCCACCAACTCCACATTCACAGACAACTTCCTACCCTAAGCCGTTTTCAGATAGCCTTCATTACAAAGGATCTAGGCTCAAATATTGGTGTGAGAGCTAATTCAATCAAGGAAACACTGCATGTTGGTTAACGGCGTATTGAAGAATAATCAGCCGAGTGGTTCTTGTGGGAGAACAACTTCATTTGGCTCCTTAACTTCACACACCATCAGGCTTCCAAGCAGCTCTCAAGGAAACTCAGTTTTCACACTCTAGCCTTAATGCCCTTTGAGTGCATTATGTAGGAATGAACTTGGTAAAGCATCCCACACAAACCAATGCTCCACATGCGGGTTTCACATGCCACCAACTCCACATTCACAAACAACTTCAGCGCCAAAGCCATTTTCAGAAAACCCTCAATAAAAAGGCTCTAGGCGCAAATATTGGTGTGAGAGCTAATTCAATCAAGGAAACACTGCATGTTGGTGAAGCGCATATTGAAGAAGAATCAGCCGAGTGGTTCTTGTGGGAGAACAACTCCATTTGGCTCACTAACTTCACACACCATCAGGCTTCCAAGCAGCTCTTAAGGAAACTCAGTTTTCACACTGGTAGGCTTAATTCCCTTTGAGTGCCTAGGACTGAAATGAAGCTTGGTGAGCATCCCACACAAACCAATGCTCCACATGCGGGTTTCACATGCCACCAACTCCACATTCACAGGCAACTTCAGCGCCAAAGCCGTTTTCAGATAGCCCTCAATACAATGGCTCTAGGCGCAAATATTGGTGTGAGAGCTAATTCAATCAAGGAAACACTGCATGTTGGTGAAGCGCATATTGAAGAAGAATCGGCAAAGTGGTTCTTGCGGGAAAACAACTCCATTTGGCTCAATAACTTCACACACCATCAGGCTACCAAGCAGCTCTCAAGGGAACTCAGTTTTCACACTCTAGGCTTAGTGCCCTTTGAGTGCATTATGTATAAAAGAACCTGGTAGAGCTTCCCACACAAACCAATGATGCACATGCGGGTTTCACATGCCACCAACTCCACATTCACAGACAACTTCAGCGAAAAAGCCGTTTTCAGATAGTCCTCAATGCAAAGGCTCTAGGTGCAAATATTGGTGTGAAAGCTAATTCAATCAAGGAAACACTGCATGTTGGTGAAGCGCATATTGAAGAAGAATCAGCTGAGTGGTTCTTGTGGGATAACAACTCCATTTGGCTCACTAACTTCACACACCATCAGGCTTCCATGCAGCTCTCAAGGATACTCAGTTTTCACACTCTAGGCTTAATGCCTTTTGAGTGAATTATCTAGGAATGAACCTGGTAGAGCATTCCACACAAACCAATGCTCCACATGCGTGTTTCACATGCCACCAACTCCACATTCACAGACAACTTGAGCGCCAAAGCCGTTTTCAGATAGTCCTCATTACAAAGGCTCTAGGCGCAAATATTGGTGTGAGAGCTAATTCAATCAAGGAAACACTGCATGTTGGTGAAGCGCATATTGAAGAAGAATCAGCCGAGTGGTTCTTGCGGGCGAACAACTCCATTTGGCTCAATAACTTCACACACCATCAGGCTTCCAAGCAGCTCTCAAGGAAACTCACTTTTCACACTCTAGCCTTAATGCCCTTTGAGTGCCTAGGACTGAAATGAAGCTTGGTGAGCTTCCCACACAAACCAATGCTCCACATGCGGGTTTCACATGCCACCAACTCCACATTCACAGACAACTTCAGCGCCAAAGCCGTTTTCAGATAGCCCTCAATACAAAGGCTCTAGGCGCAAATATTGGTGTGAGAGCTAATTCAATCAAGGAAACACTGCATGTTGGTGAAGCGCATATTGAAGAAGAATCAGCCGAGTGGTTCTTGTGGGAGAACAACTCCATTTGGCTCCCTAACTTCACACACCATCAGGCTTCCAAGCAACTCTCAAGGGAACTCAGTTTTCACACTCTAGGCCTAGTGCGCTTTGAGTGCATTATGTAGGAATGAACCTGGTAGAGCTTCCCACACAAACCAATGCTCTACATGCGGGTTTCACATGCCACCAACTCCACATTCACAGACAACTTCAGCGAAAAAGCCGTTTTCAGATAGCCCTCAATACAAAGGCTCTGGGCGCAAATATTTGTGTGAGAGCTAATTCAATCAAGGAAACACTGCATGTTGGTGAAGCGCATATGGAAGAAGAATCAACCGAGTGGTTCTTGTGGGAGAACAACTCCATTTGGCTCAATAACTTCACACACCATCAGGCTTCCAAGCAGCTCTCAAGGAAACTCAGTTTTCACACTCTAGGCTTAATGCCCTTTGAGTGCCTAGGACTGAAATGAAGCTTGGTGAGCATCCCACACAAACCAATGCTCCACATGCGGGTTTCACATACCACCAACTCCACATTCACAGGCAACTTCAGCGCCAAAGCCGTTTTCAGATAGCCCTCAATACAAAGGCTCTAGGCGCAAATATTGGTGTGAGAGCTAATTCAATCAAGGAAACACTGCATGTTGGTGAAGCGCATATTGAAGAAGAATCAGCCGAGTGGTTCTTGCGGGAAAACAACTCCATTTGGCTCAATAACTTCACACACCATCAGGCTACCAAGCAGCTCTCAAGGGAACTCAGTTTTCACACTCTAGGCTTAGTGCCCTTTGAGTGCATTATGTATAAAGAACCTGGTAGAGCTTCCCACACAAACCAATGCTGCACATGCGGGTTTCACATGCCACCAACTCCACATTCACAGACAACTTCAGCGCCAAAGCCGTTTTCAGATAGCCCTCAATACAAAGGCTCTAGGCGCAAATATTGGTGTGAGAGCTAATTCAATCAAGGAAACACTGCATGTTGGTGAAGCGCATATTGAAGAAGAATCAGCCGAGTGGTTCTTGTGGGAGAACAACTCCATTTGGCTCACTAACTTCACACACCATCAGGCTTCCAAGCAGCTCTCAAGGAAACTCAGTTTTCACACTCTAGCCTTAATGCCCTTTGAGTGCCTAGGACTGAAATGAAGCTTGGTGAGCTTACCACACAAACCAATGCTCCACATGCGGGTTTCACATGCCACCAACTCCACATTCACAGACAACTTCAGCGCCAAAGCCGTTTTCAGATAGCCCTCAATACAAAGGCTCTAGGCGCAAATATTGGTGTGAGAGCTAATTCAATCAAGGAAACACTGCATGAGGGTGAAGCGCATATTGAAGAAGAATCAGCCGAGTGGTTCTTGCGGGAAAACAACTGCATTTGGCTCAATAACTTCACACACCATCAGGGTACCAAGCAGCTCTCAAGGGAACTCAGTTTTCACACTCTAGGCTTAGTGCCCTTTGAGTGCATTATGTATAAAAGAACCTGGTAGAGCTTCCCACACAAACCAATGCTGCACATGCGGGTTTCACATGCTACCAACTCCACATTCACAGACAACTTCAGCGAATAAGCCGTTTTCAGATAGCCCTCAATGCAAAGGCTCTAGGTGCAAATATTGGTGTGAAAGCTAATTCAATCAAGGAAACACTGCATGTTGGTGAAGCGCATATTGAAGAAGAATCAGCTGAGTGGTTCTTGTGGGAGAACAACTCCATTTGGCTCACTAACTTCACACACCATCAGGCTTCCATGCAGCTCTCAAGGAAACTCAGTTTTCACACTCTAGGCTTAATGCCTTTTGAGTGAATTATCTAGGAATGAACCTGGTAGAGCATCCAACACAAACCAATGCTCCACATGCGTGTTTCACATGCCAGCAACTCCACATTCACAGACAACTTCAGCGCCAAAGCCGTTTTCAGATAATCCTCATTACAAAGGCTCTAGGCGCAAATATTGGTGTGAGAGCTAATTCAATCAAGGAAACACTGCATGTTGGTGAAGCGCATATTGAAGAAGAATCAGCCGAGTGGTTCTTGTGGGAGAACAACTCCATTTGGCTCACTAACTTCACACATCATCAGGCTTCCAAGCAGCTCTCAAGGAAACTCACTTTTCACACTCTAGCCTTAATGCCCTTTGAGTGCCTAGGACTGAAATGAAGCTTGGTGAGCTTCCCACACAAACCAATGCTCCACATGCGGGTTTCACATGCCACCAACTCCACATTCACAGACAACTTCAGCGCCAAAGCCGTTTTCAGATAGCCCTCAATACAAAGGCTCTAGGCGCAAATATTGGTGTGAGAGCTAATTCAATCAAGGAAACACTGCATGTTGGTGAAGCGCATATTGAAGAAGAATCAGCCGAGTGGTTCTTGTGGGAGAACAACTCCATTTGGCTCACTAACTTCACACACCATCAGGCTACCAAGCAACTCTCAAGGGAACTCAGTTTTCACACTCTAGGCTTAGTGCCCTTTGAGTGCATTATGTATAAAAGAACCTGGTAGAGCTTCCCACACAAACCAATGCTGCACATGCGGGTTTCACATGCCACCAACTCCACATTCACAGACAACTTCAGCGCCAAAGCTGTTTTCAGATAGCCCTCAATACAAGTCTCTAGGCGCAAATATTGGTGTGAGAGCTAATTCTATCAAGGAAACACTGCATGTGGGTGAAGCGCATATTGAAGAAGAATCAGCAAAGTGGGTCTTGTGGGAGAACAACTCCATTTGGCTCACTAACTTCACACACCATCAGGCTTCCAAGCAGCTCTCAAGGAAACTCAGTTTTCACACTCTAGGCTTAATGCCCTTTGAGTGCCTAGGACTGAAATGAAACTTGGTGAGCTTCCCACACAAACCAATGCTCTACATGCGGGTTTCACATGCCACCAACTCCACATTCACAGACAACTTCAGCGCCAAAGCCGTTTTCAGATAGCCCTCAATGCAAAGGCTCTAGGTGCAAATATTGGTGTGAAAGCTAATTCAATCAAGGAAACACTGCATGTTGGTGAAGCGCATATTGAAGAAGAATCAGCCGAGTGGTTCTTGTGGGAGAACAACTCCATTTGGCTCACTAACTTCACACACCATCAGGCTTCCATGCAGCTCTCAAGGAAACTCAGTTTTCACACTCTAGGCTTAATTCCCCTTGAGTGCCTAGGACTGAAATGAAGCTTGGTGAGCTTCCCACACAAACCAATGCTGCACATGCGGGTTTCACATGCCACCAACTCCACATTCACAGACAACTTCAGCGAAAAAGCCGTTTTCAGATAGCCCTCAATACAAAGGCTCTGGGCGCAAATATTTGTGTGAGAGCTAATTCAATCAAGGAAACACTGCATGTTGGTGAAGCGCATATGGAAGAAGAATCAACCGAGTGGTTCTTGTGGGAGAACAACTCCATTTGGCTCACTAACTTCACACACCATCAGGCTTCCAAGCAGCTCTCAAGGAAACTCAGTTTTCACACTCTAGGCTTAATGCCCTTTGAGTGCCTAGGACTGAAATGAAGCTTGATGAGCATCCCACACAAACCAATGCTCCACATGCGGGTTTCACATACCACCAACTCCACATTCACAGGCAACTTCAGCGCCAAAGCCGTTTTCAGATAGCCCTCAATACAAAGGCTCTAGGCGCAAATATTGGTGTGAGAGCTAATTCAATCAAGGAAACACTGCATGTTGGTAAAGCGCATATTGAAGAAGAATCAGCCGAGTGGTTCTTGCGGGAAAACAACTCCATTTGGCTCAATAACTTCACACACCATCAGGCTACCAAGCAGCTCTCAAGGGAACTCAGTTTTCACACTCTAGGCTTAGTGCCCTTTGAGTGCATTATGTATAAAAGAACCTGGTAGAGCTTCCCACACAAACCAATGCTGCACATGCGGGTTTCACATGCCACCAACTCCACATTCACAGACAACTTCAGCGCCAAAGCCGTTTTCAGATAGCCCTCAATACAAAGGCTCTAGGCGCAAATATTGGTGTGAGAGCTAATTCAATCAAGGAAACACTGCATGCTGGTGAAGCGCATATTGAAGAAGAATCAGCCGAGTGGTTCTTGCGGGAAAACAACTCCATTTGGCTCAATAACTTCACACACCATCAGGCTTCCAAGCAGCTCTCAAGGGAACTCAGTTTTCACACTCTAGGCTTAGTGCCCTTTGAGTGCATTATGTATAAAAGAACCTGGTAGAGCTTCCCACACAAACCAATGCTGCACATGCGGGTTTCACATGCCACCAACTCCACATTCACAGACAACTTCAGCGCCAAAGCCGTTTTCAGATAGTCCTCAATACAAAGGCTCTAGGCGCAAATATTGGTGTGAGAGCTAATTCAATCAAGGAAACACTGCATGTTGGTGAAGCGCATATTGAAGAAGAATCAGCCGAGTGGTTCTTGTGGGAGAACAACTCCATTTGGCTCACTAACTTCACACATCATCAGGCTTCCAAGCAGCTCTCAAGGAAACTCACTTTTCACACTCTAGCCTTAATGCCCTTTGAGTGCCTAGGACTGAAATGAAGCTTGGTGAGCTTCCCACACAAACCAATGCTCCACATGCGGGTTTCACATGCCACCAACTCCACATTCACAGACAACTTCAGCGCCAAAGCCGTTTTCAGATAGCCCTCAATACAAAGGCTCTAGGCGCAAATATTGGTGTGAGAGCTAATTCAATCAAGGAAACACTGCATGTTGGTGACGCGCATATTGAAGAAGAATCAGCCGAGTGGTTCTTGTGGGAGAACAACTCCATTTGGCTCACTAACTTCACACACCATCAGGCTACCAAGCAACTCTCAAGGGAACTCAGTTTTCACACTCTAGGCCTAGTGCGCTTTGAGTGCATTATGTAGGAATGAACCTGGTAGAGCTTCCCACACAAACCAATGCTCTACATGCGGGTTTCACATGCCACCAACTCCACATTCACAGACAACTTCAGCGCCAAAGCTGTTTTCAGATAGCCCTCAATACAAGTCTCTAGGCGCAAATATTGGTGTGAGAGCTAATTCTATCAAGGAAACACTGCATGTGGGTGAAGCGCATATTGAAGAAGGATCAGCAAAGTGGGTCTTGTGGGAGAACAACTCCATTTGGCTCACTAACTTCACACATCATCAGGCTTCCAAGAAGCTCTCAAGGAAACTCAGTTTTCACACTCTAGGCTTAATGCCTTTTGAGTGAATTATCTAGGAATGAACCTGGTAGAGCTTCCCACACAAACCAATGCTCCACATGCGTGTTTCACATGCCACCAACTCCACATTCACAGACAACTTCAGCGCCAAAGCCGTTTTCAGATAGCCCTCAATGCAAAGGCTCTAGGTGCAAATATTGGTGTGAAAGCTAATTCAATCAAGAAAACACTGCATGTTGGTGAAGCGCATATTGAAGAAGAATCAGCCGAGTGGTTCTTGTGGGAGAACAACTCCATTTGGCTCACTAACTTCACACACCATCAGGCTTCCAGGCAGCTCTCAAGGAAACTCAGTTTTCACACTCTAGGCTTAATTCCCCTTGAGTGCCTAGGACTGAAATGAAGCTTGGTGAGCTTCCCACACAAACCAATGCTGCACATGCGGGTTTCACATGCCACCAACTCCACATTCACAGACAACTTCAGCGCCAAAGCCGTTTTCAGATAGCCCTCAATACAAAGGCTCTGGGCGCAAATATTTGTGTGAGAGCTAATTCAATCAAGGAAACACTGCATGTTGGTGAAGCGCATATGGAAGAAGAATCAACCGAGTGGTTCTTGTGGGAGAACAACTCCATTTGGCTCACTAACTTCACACACCATCAGGCTTCCAAGCAGCTCTCAAGGAAACTCAGTTTTCACACTCTAGGCTTAATGCCCTTTGAGTGACTAGGAATGAACCTGGTAGAGCATTCCACACAAACCAATGCTCCACATGCGGGTTTCACATGCCACCAACTCCACATTCACAGACAACTTCATCGCCAAAGCCGTTTTCAGATAGCCCTCAATGCAAAGGCTCTAGGTGCAAATATTGGTGTGAGAGCTAATTCAATCAAGGAAACACTGCATGTTGGTGAAGCGCATATTGAAGAAGAATCAGCCAAGTGGTTCTTGTGGGAGAACAACTCCATTTGGCTCACTAACTTCACACACCATCAGGCTTCCAAGCAGCTCTCAAGGAAACTCAGTTTTCACACTCTAGGCTTAATGCCCTTTGAGTGCCTAGGACTGAAATGAAGCTTGGTGAGCTTCCCACACAAACCAATGCTCCACATGCGGGTTTCACATGCCACCAACTCCACATTCACAGGCAACTTCAGCGCCAAAGCCGTTTTCAGATAGCCATCAATACAAAGGCTCTAGGAGCAAATATTGGTGTGAGAGCTAATTCAATCAAGGAAACACTGCATGTTGGTGAAGCGCATATTGAAGAAGAATCAGCCGAGTGGTTCTTGTGGGAGAACAACTCATTTTGGCTCAGTAACTTCACACACCATCAGGCTTCCAAGCAGCTCTCAAGGAAACTCAGTTTTCACACTCTAGGCTTAATGCCCTTTGAGTGCCTAGGACTGAAATGAAACTTGGTGAGCTTCCCACACAAACCAATGCTCCACATGCGGGTTTCACATGCCACCAACTCCACATTCACAGACAACTTCAGCGCCAGAGCCGTTTTCAGATAGCCCTCAATGCAAAGTCTCTAGGTGCAAATATTGGTGTGAAAGCTAATTCAATCAAGGAAACACTGCATGTTGGTGAAGCGCATATTGAAGAAGAATCAGCCGAGTGGTTCTTGTGGGAGAACAACTCCATTTGGCTCACTAACTTCACACACCATCAGGCTTCTAAGCTACTCTTAACGAAACTCAGTTTTCACACTCTAGCCTTAATGCCCTTTGAGTGCATTATCTAGGAATGAACCTGGTAGAGCATCCCACACAAACCAATTCTCCACATGCGGGTTTCACATGCCACCAACTCCACATTCACAGACAACTTCAGCGCCAAAGCCATTTTCAGATAGCCCTCAATGCAAAGGCTCTAGGCACAGATATTGGTGTGAGAGCTAATTCAATCAAGGAAACACAGCATGTTGTTGAAGCGCATATTGAAGAAGAATCAGCCGAGTGGTTCTTGTGGGAGAACAACTCCATTTGGCTCACTAACTTCACACACCATCAGGCTACCAAGCAGCTCTCAAGGGAACTCAGTTTTCACACTCTAGGCTTAATGCCCTTTGAGAGCATTATGTAGGAATGAACCTGGTAGAGCATCCAACACAAACCAATGCTCCACATGCGGGTTTCACATGCCACCAACTCCACATTCACAGACAACTTCAGCGCCAAAGCTGTTTTCAGATAAACCTCAATGCAAAGGCTCTAGGCGCAAATATTGGTGTGAGAGCGAATTCAATCAAGGAAACACTGCATGTTGGTGAAGCGCATATTGAAGAAGAATCAGCCGAGTGGTTCTTGTGGGAGAACAACTCCATTTGGCTCACTAACTTCATACACCATCAGGCTTCCAAGCAGCTCTCAAGGAAACTCAGTTTTCACACTTTAGGATTAATGCCCTTTGAGTGACTAGGACTGAAATGAAGCTTGGTGAGCTTCCCACACAAACCAATGCTCCACATGCGGGTTTCACATGCCACCAACTCCACATTCACAGACAACTTCAGCGCCAAAGCCGTTTTCAGATAGCCCTCAATGCAAAGGCTCTAGGCGCAAATATTGGTGTGAGAGCTAATTCAATCAAGGAAACACTTCCTGTTGGTGAAGCGCATATGGAAGAAGTATCAGCCGAGTGGTTCTTGTGGGAGTCAACTCTATTTGGCTCACTAACTTCACACACCATCAGGCTTCCAAGCAGCTCTCAAGGAAACTCAGTTTTCACATTCTAGCCTTAATGCCCTTTGAGTGCCTAGGACTGAAATGAAGCTTGGTGAGCTTCCCACACAAACCAATGCTTCACATGGGGGTTTCACATGCCACCAACTCCACATTCACAAACAACTTCAGCGCCAAAGCCGTTTTCAGATAGCCCTCAATACAAAGGATCTAGGCCCAAATATTGGTGTGAGAGCTAATTCAATCAAGGAAACACTGCATGTTGGTGAAGCGCATATTGAAGAAGAATCAGCCGAGTGGTTCTTGTGGGAGAACAACTCCATTTGGCTCACTAACTTCACACACCATCAGGCTACCAAGCAGCTCTCAAGGGAACTCAGTTTTCACACTCTAGGCTTAGTGCATTTTGAGTGCATTATGTAGGAATGAACCTGGTAGAGCTTCCCACACAAACCAATGCTCCACATGCGGGTTTCACATGCCACCAACTCCACATTCACAGACAACTTCAGCGCCCAAGCCGTTTTCAGATAGCCCTCAATGCAAAGTCTCTAGGCGCAAATATTGGTGTGAGAGCTAATTCAATCAAGGAAACACTGCATGTTGGTGAAGCGCATATTGAAGAAGAATCAGCCGAGTGGTTCTTGTGGGAGAACAACTCCATTTGGCTCACTAACTTCACACACCATCAGGCTTCCAAGCAGCTCTCAAGGAAACTCAGTTTTCACATTCTAGGCTTAATGCCCTTTGAGTGCCTAGGACTGAAATGAAGCTTGGTGAGCTTCCCACACAAACCAATGCTCCACATGCGGGTTTCACATGCCACCAACTCCACATTCACAGACAACTTCAGCGCCAAAGCTGTTTTCAGATAGCCCTTAATACATAGGCTCTAGGCGCAAATATTGGTGTGAGAGCTAATTCAATCAAGGAAACACTGCATGTTGGTGAAGCGCATATTGAAGAAGAATGAGTTGAGTGGTTCTTGTGGGAGAACAACTCCATTTGGCTCACTCACTTCACACACCATCAGGCTACCAAGCAGCTCTCAAGGAAACTCAGTTTTCACATTCTAGGTTTAATGCCCTTTGAGTGCATTATGTAGGAATGAACCTGGTAGAGCTTCCCACACAAACCAATGCTCCACATGCGGGTTTCACATGCCACCAACTCCACATTCACAGACAACTTCAGCGCCAAAGCCGTTTTGAGATAGCCCTCAATGCAAAGGCTCTAGGCGCAAATATTGGTGTGAGAGCTAATTCAATCAAGGAAACACTTCCTGTTGGTGAAGCGCATATGGAAGAAGTATCAGCCGAGTGGTTCTTGTGGGAGTCAACTCTATTTGGCTCACTAACTTCACACACCATCAGGCTTCCAAGCAGCTCTCAAGGAAACTCAGTTTTCACATTCTAGGCTTAATGCCCTTTGAGTGCCTAGGACTGAAATGAAGCTTGGTGAGCTTCCCACACAAACCAATGCTCCACATGGGGGTTTCACATGCCACCAACTCCACATTCACAAACAACTTCAGCGCCAAAGCCGTTTTCAGATAGCCCTCAATACAAAGGATCTAGGCGCAAATATTGGTGTGAGAGCTAATTCAATCAAGGAAACACTGCATGTTGGTGAAGCGCATATTGAAGAAGAATCAGCCGAGTGGTTCTTGTGGGAGAACAACTCCATTTGGCTCCCTAACTTCACACACCATCAGGCTACCAAGCAGCTCTCAAGGGAACTCAGTTTTCACACTCTATGCTTAGTGCATTTTGAGTGCATTATGTAGGAATGAACCTGGTAGAGCTTCCCACACAAACCAATGCTCCACATGCGGGTTTCACATGCCACCAACTCTACATTCACAGACAACGTCAGAGCCAAAGCCGTTTTCAGATAGCCCTCAATGCAAAGGCTCTAGGCGCAAATATTGGTGTGAGAGCTAATTCAATCAAGGAAACACTGCATGTTGGTGAAGCGCATATTGAAGAAGAATCAGCCGAGTGGTTCTTGTGGGAGAACAACTCCATTTGGCTCACTAACTTCACACACCATCAGGCTTCCAAGCACCTCTCAAGGAAACTCAGTTTTCACACTCTAGGCTTAATGCCCTTTGAGTGCCTAGGACTGAAATGAAACTTGGTGAGCTTCCCACACAAACCAATGCTCTACATGCGGGTTTCACATGCCACCAACTCCACATTCACAGACAACTTCAGCGCCAAAGCCGTTTTCAGATAGCCCTCAATGCAAAGGCTCTAGGTGCAAATATTGGTGTGAAAGCTAATTCAATCAAGGAAACACTGCATGTTGGTGAAGCGCATATTGAAGAAGAATCAGCCGAGTGGTTCTTGTGGGAGAACAACTCCATTTGGCTCACTAACTTCACACACCATCAGGCTTCCATGCAGCTCTCAAGGAAACTCAGTTTTCACACTCTAGGCTTAATTCCCCTTGAGTGCCTAGGACTGAAATGAAGCTTGGTGAGCTTCCCACACAAACCAATGCTGCACATGCGGGTTTCACATGCCACCAACTCCACATTCACAGGCAACTTCAGCGCCAAAGCCGTTTTCAGATAGCCCTCAATACAAAGGCTCTAGGCGCAAATATTGGTGTGAGAGCTAATTCAATCAAGGAAACACTGCATGTTGGTAAAGCGCATATTGAAGAAGAATCAGCCGAGTGGTTCTTGCGGGAAAACAACTCCATTTGGCTCAATAACTTCACACACCATCAGGCTACCAAGCAGCTCTCAAGGGAACTCAGTTTTCACACTCTAGGCTTAGTGCCCTTTGAGTGCATTATGTATAAAAGAACCTGGTAGAGCTTCCCACACAAACCAATGCTGCACATGCGGGTTTCACATGCCACCAACTCCACATTCACAGACAACTTCAGCGCCAAAGCCGTTTTCAGATAGCCCTCAATACAAAGGCTCTAGGCGCAAATATTGGTGTGAGAGCTAATTCAATCAAGGAAACACTGCATGTTGGTGAAGCGCATATTGAAGAAGAATCAGCCAAGTGGTTCTTGTGGGAGAACAACTCCATTTGGCTCACTAACTTCAAACATGATCAGGCTTCCAAGCAGCTATCAAGGAAACTCAGTTTTCACACTCTAGGCTTAATGCCCTTTGAGTGCCTAGGACTGAAATGAAGCTTGGTGAGCTTCCCACACAAACCAATGCTCCACATGCGGGTTTCACATGCCACCAACTCCACATTCACAGGCAACTTCAGCGCCAAAGCCGTTTTCAGATAGCCATCAATACAAAGGCTCTAGGAGCAAATATTGGTGTGAGAGCTAATTCAATCAAGGAAACACTGCATGTTGGTGAAGCGCATATTGAAGAAGAATCAGCCGAGTGGTTCTTGTGGGAGAACAACTCATTTTGGCTCAGTAACTTCACACACCATCAGGCTTCCAAGCAGCTCTCAAGGAAACTCAGTTTTCACACTCTAGGCTTAATGCCCTTTGAGTGCCTAGGACTGAAATGAAACTTGGTGAGCTTCCCACACAAACCAATGCTCCACATGCGGGTTTCACATGCCACCAACTCCACATTCACAGACAACTTCAGCGCCAGAGCCGTTTTCAGATAGCCCTCAATGCAAAGTCTCTAGGTGCAAATATTGGTGTGAAAGCTAATTCAATCAAGGAAACACTGCATGTTGGTGAAGCGCATATTGAAGAAGAATCAGCCGAGTGGTTCTTGTGGGAGAACAACTCCATTTGGCTCACTAACTTCACACACCATCAGGCTTCTAAGCTACTCTTAACGAAACTCAGTTTTCACACTCTAGCCTTAATGCCCTTTGAGTGCATTATCTAGGAATGAACCTGGTAGAGCATCCCACACAAACCAATTCTCCACATGCGGGTTTCACATGCCACCAACTCCACATTCACAGACAACTTCAGCGCCAAAGCCATTTTCAGATAGCCCTCAATGCAAAGGCTCTAGGCACAGATATTGGTGTGAGAGCTAATTCAATCAAGGAAACACAGCATGTTGTTGAAGCGCATATTGAAGAAGAATCAGCCGAGTGGTTCTTGTGGGAGAACAACTCCATTTGGCTCACTAACTTCACACACCATCAGGCTACCAAGCAGCTCTCAAGGGAACTCAGTTTTCACACTCTAGGCTTAATGCCCTTTGAGAGCATTATGTAGGAATGAACCTGGTAGAGCATCCAACACAAACCAATGCTCCACATGCGGGTTTCACATGCCACCAACTCCACATTCACAGACAACTTCAGCGCCAAAGCTGTTTTCAGATAAACCTCAATGCAAAGGCTCTAGGCGCAAATATTGGTGTGAGAGCGAATTCAATCAAGGAAACACTGCATGTTGGTGAAGCGCATATTGAAGAAGAATCAGCCGAGTGGTTCTTGTGGGAGAACAACTCCATTTGGCTCACTAACTTCACACACCATCAGGCTTCCAAGCAGCTCTCAAGGAAACTCAGTTTTCACACTTTAGGATTAATGCCCTTTGAGTGACTAGGACTGAAATGAAGCTTGGTGAGCTTCCCACACAAACCAATGCTCCACATGCGGGTTTCACATGCCACCAACTCCACATTCACAGACAACTTCAGCGCCAAAGCCGTTTTCAGATAGCCCTCAATGCAAAGGCTCTAGGCGCAAATATTGGTGTGAGAGCTAATTCAATCAAGGAAACACTTCCTGTTGGTGAAGCGCATATGGAAGAAGTATCAGCCGAGTGGTTCTTGTGGGAGTCAACTCTATTTGGCTCACTAACTTCACACACCATCAGGCTTCCAAGCAGCTCTCAAGGAAACTCAGTTTTCACATTCTAGGCTTAATGCCCTTTGAGTGCCTAGGACTGAAATGAAGCTTGGTGAGCTTCCCACACAAACCAATGCTCCACATGGGGGTTTCACATGCCACCAACTCCACATTCACAAACAACTTCAGCGCCAAAGCCGTTTTCAGATAGCCCTCAATACAAAGGATCTAGGCGCAAATATTGGTGTGAGAGCTAATTCAATCAAGGAAACACTGCATGTTGGTGAAGCGCATATTGAAGAAGAATCAGCCGAGTGGTTCTTGTGGGAGAACAACTCCATTTGGCTCCCTAACTTCACACACCATCAGGCTACCAAGCAGCTCTCAAGGGAACTCAGTTTTCACACTCTATGCTTAGTGCATTTTGAGTGCATTATGTAGGAATGAACCTGGTAGAGCTTCCCACACAAACCAATGCTCCACATGCGGGTTTCACATGCCACCAACTCTACATTCACAGACAACTTCAGCGCCAAAGCCGTTTTCAGATAGCCCTCAATGCAAAGGCTCTAGGCGCAAATATTGGTGTGAGAGCTAATTCAATCAAGGAAACACTGCATGTTGGTGAAGCGCATATTGAAGAAGAATCAGCCGAGTGGTTCTTGTGGGAGAACAACTCCATTTGGCTCACTAACTTCACACACCATCAGGCTTCCAAGCACCTCTCAAGGAAACTCAGTTTTCACACTCTAGGCTTAATGCCCTTTGAGTGCCTAGGACTGAAATGAAACTTGGTGAGCTTCCCACACAAACCAATGCTCTACATGCGGGTTTCACATGCCACCAACTCCACATTCACAGACAACTTCAGCGCCAAAGCCGTTTTCAGATAGCCCTCAATGCAAAGGCTCTAGGTGCAAATATTGGTGTGAAAGCTAATTCAATCAAGGAAACACTGCATGTTGGTGAAGCGCATATTGAAGAAGAATCAGCCGAGTGGTTCTTGTGGGAGAACAACTCCATTTGGCTCACTAACTTCACACACCATCAGGCTTCCATGCAGCTCTCAAGGAAACTCAGTTTTCACACTCTAGGCTTAATTCCCCTTGAGTGCCTAGGACTGAAATGAAGCTTGGTGAGCTTCCCACACAAACCAATGCTGCACATGCGGGTTTCACATGCCACCAACTCCACATTCACAGGCAACTTCAGCGCCAAAGCCGTTTTCAGATAGCCCTCAATACAAAGGCTCTAGGCGCAAATATTGGTGTGAGAGCTAATTCAATCAAGGAAACACTGCATGTTGGTAAAGCGCATATTGAAGAAGAATCAGCCGAGTGGTTCTTGCGGGAAAACAACTCCATTTGGCTCAATAACTTCACACACCATCAGGCTACCAAGCAGCTCTCAAGGGAACTCAGTTTTCACACTCTAGGCTTAGTGCCCTTTGAGTGCATTATGTATAAAAGAACCTGGTAGAGCTTCCCACACAAACCAATGCTGCACATGCGGGTTTCACATGCCACCAACTCCACATTCACAGACAACTTCAGCGCCAAAGCCGTTTTCAGATAGCCCTCAATACAAAGGCTCTAGGCGCAAATATTGGTGTGAGAGCTAATTCAATCAAGGAAACACTGCATGTTGGTGAAGCGCATATTGAAGAAGAATCAGCCGAGTGGTTCTTGTGGGAGAACAACTCCATTTGGCTCACTAACTTCACACATCATCAGGCTTCCAAGCAGCTGTCAAGGAAACTCACTTTTCACACTCTAGCCTTAATGCCCTTTGAGTGCGTAGGACTGAAATGAAGCTTGGTGAGCTTCCCACACAAACCAATGCTCCACATGCGGGTTTCACATGCCACCAACTCCACATTCACAGACAACTTCAGCGCCAAAGCCGTTTTCAGATAGCCCTCAATACAAAGGCTCTAGGCGCAAATATTGGTGTGAGAGCTAATTCAATCAAGGAAACACTGCATGTTGGTGAAGCGCATATTGAAGAAGAATCAGCCAAGTGGTTCTTGTGGGAGAACAACTCCATTTGGCTCACTAACTTCACACACCATCAGGCTACCAAGCAACTCTCAAGGGAACTCAGTTTTCACACTCTAGGCCTAGTGCGCTTTGAGTGCATTATGTAGGAATGAACCTGGTAGAGCTTCCCACACAAACCAATGCTCTACATGCGGGTTTCACATGCCACCAACTCCACATTCACAGACAACTTCAGCGCCAAAGCTGTTTTCAGATAGCCCTCAATACAAGTCTCTAGGCGCAAATATTGGTGTGAGAGCTAATTCTATCAAGGAAACACTGCATGTTGGTGAAGCGCATATTGAAGAAGGATCAGCAAAGTGGGTCTTGTGGGAGAACAACTCCATTTGGCTCACTAACTTCACACATCATCAGGCTTCCAAGAAGCTCTCAAGGAAACTCAGTTTTCACACTCTAGGCTTAATGAGTTTTGAGTGAATTATCTAGGAATGAACCTGGTAGAGCTTCCCACACAAACCAATGCTCCACATGCGTGTTTCACATGCCACCAACTCCACATTCACAGACAACTTCAGCGCCAAAGCCGTTTTCAGATAGCCCTCAATGCAAAGGCTCTAGGTGCAAATATTGGTGTGAAAGCTAATTCAATCAAGAAAACACTGCATGTTGGTGAAGCGCATATTGAAGAAGAATCAGCCGAGTGGTTCTTGTGGGAGAACAACTCCATTTGGTTCACTAACTTCACACACCATCAGGCTTCCAGGCAGCTCTCAAGGAAACTCAGTTTTCACACTCTAGGCTTAATTCCCCTTGAGTGCCTAGGACTGAAATGAAGCTTGGTGAGCTTCCCACACAAACCAATGCTGCACATGCGGGTTTCACATGCCACCAACTCCACATTCACAGACAACTTCAGCGCCAAAGCCGTTTTCAGATAGCCCTCAATACAAAGGCTCTGGGCGCAAATATTTGTGTGAGAGCTAATTCAATCAAGGAAACACTGCATGTTGGTGAAGCGCATATTGAAGAAGAATAGGCGAGTGGTTCTTGTGGGAGAACAACTCCATTGGGCTCACTAACTTCACACACCATCAGGCTTCCAAGCAGCTCTCAAGGAAACTCAGTTTTCACACTCTAGGCTTAATGCCCTTTGAGTGCCTAGGACTGAAATGAAACTTGGTGAGCTTCCCACACAAACCAATGCTCCACATGCGGGTTTCACATGCCACCAACTCCACATTCACAGACAACTTCAGCGCCAGAGCCGTTTTCACATAGCCCTCAATGCAAAGTCTCTAGGTGCAAATATTGGTGTGAAAGCTAATTCAATCAAGGAAACACTGCATGTTGGTGAAGCGCATATTGAAGAAGAATCAGCCGAGTGGTTCTTGTGGGAGAACAACTCCATTTGGCTCACTAACTTCACACACCATCAGGCTTCTAAGCTACTCTTAACGAAACTCAGTTTTCACACTCTAGCCTTAATGCCCTTTGAGTGCATTATCTAGGAATGAACCTGGTAGAGCATCCCACACAAACCAATTCTCCACATGCGGGTTTCACATGCCACCAACTCCACATTCACAGACAACTTCAGCGCCAAAGCCATTTTCAGATAGCCCTCAATGCAAAGGCTCTAGGCACAGATATTGGTGTGAGAGCTAATTCAATCAAGGAAACACAGCATGTTGTTGAAGCGCATATTGAAGAAGAATCAGCCGAGTGGTTCTTGTGGGAGAACAACTCCATTTGGCTCACTAACTTCACACACCATCAGGCTACCAAGCAGCTCTCAAGGGAACTCAGTTTTCACACTCTAGGCTTAATGCCCTTTGAGAGCATTATGTAGGAATGAACCTGGTAGAGCATCCAACACAAACCAATGATCCACATGCGGGTTTCACATGCCACCAACTCCACATTCACAGACAACTTCAGCGCCAAAGCTGTTTTCAGATAAACCTCAATGCAAAGGCTCTAGGCGCAAATATTGGTGTGAGAGCGAATTCAATCAAGGAAACACTGCATGTTGGTGAAGCGCATATTGAAGAAGAATCAGCCGAGTGGTTCTTGTGGGAGAACAACTCCATTTGGCTCACTAACTTCACACACCATCAGGCTTCCAAGCAGCTCTCAAGGAAACTCAGTTTTCACACTTTAGGATTAATGCCCTTTGAGTGACTAGGACTGAAATGAAGCTTGGTGAGCTTCCCACACAAACCAATGCTCCACATGCGGGTTTCACATGCCACCAACTCCACATTCACAGACAACTTCAGCGCCAAAGCTGTTTTCAGATAGCCCTTAATACATAGGCTGTAGGCGCAAATATTGGTGTGAGAGCTAATTCAATCAAGGAAACACTGCATGTTGGTGAAGCGCATATTGAAGAAGAATGAGTCGAGTGGTTCTTGTGGGAGAACAACTCCATTTGGCTCACTCACTTCACACACCATCAGGCTACCAAGCAGCTCTCAAGGAAACTCAGTTTTCACATTCTAGGTTTAATGCCCTTTGAGTGCATTATGTAGGAATGAACCTGGTAGAGCTTCCCACACAAACCAATGCTCCACATGCGGGTTTCACATGCCACCAACTCCACATTCACAGACAACTTCAGCGCCAAAGCCGTTTTGAGATAGCCCTCAATGCAAAGGCTCTAGGCGCAAATATTGGTGTGAGAGCTAATTCAATCAAGGAAACACTTCCTGTTGGTGAAGCGCATATGGAAGAAGTATCAGCCGAGTGGTTCTTGTGGGAGTCAAAACTCTATTTGGCTCACTAACTTCACACACCATCAGGCTTCCAAGCAGCTCTCAAGGAAACTCAGTTTTCACATTCTAGGCTTAATGCCCTTTGAGTGCCTAGGACTGAAATGAAGCTTGGTGAGCTTCCCACACAAACCAATGCTCCACATGGGGGTTTCACATGCCACCAACTCCACATTCACAAACAACTTCAGCGCCAAAGCCGTTTTCAGATAGCCCTCAATACAAAGGATCTAGGCCCAAATATTCGTGTGAGAGCTAATTCAATCAAGGAAACACTGCATGTTGGTGAAGCGCATATTGAAGAAGAATCAGCCGAGTGGTTCTTGTGGGAGAACAACTCCATTTGGCTCCCTAACTTCACACACCATCAGGCTACCAAGCAGCTCTCAAGGGAACTCAGTTTTCACACTCTATGCTTAGTGCATTTTGAGTGCATTATGTAGGAATGAACCTGGTAGAGCTTCCCACACAAACCAATGCTCCACATGCGGGTTTCACATGCCACCAACTCTACATTCACAGACAACTTCAGCGCCAAAGCCGTTTTCAGATAGCCCTCAATGCAAAGGCTCTAGGCGCAAATATTGGTGTGAGAGCTAATTCAATCAAGGAAACACTGCATGTTGGTGAAGCGCATATTGAAGAAGAATCAGCCGAGTGGTTCTTGTGGGAGAACAACTCCATTTGGCTCACTAACTTCACACACCATCAGGCTTCCAAGCAGCTCTCAAGGAAACTCAGCTTTCACACTCTAGGCTTAATGCCCTTTGAGTGCATTATCTCAGAATGAACCTGGTAGAGCATCCCACACAAACCAATGCTCCACATGCGGGTTTCACATGCCACCAACTCCACATTCACAGACAACTTCAGCGCCAAAGCTGTTTTCAGATAGCCCTTAATACATAGGCTGTAGGCGCAAATATTGGTGTGAGAGCTAATTCAATCAAGGAAACACTGCATGTTGGTGAAGCGCATATTGAAGAAGAATGAGTCGAGTGGTTCTTGTGGGAGAACAACTCCATTTGGCTCACTCACTTCACACACCATCAGGCTACCAAGCAGCTCTCAAGGAAACTCAGTTTTCACATTCTAGGTTTAATGCCCTTTGAGTGCATTATGTAGGAATGAACCTGGTAGAGCTTCCCACACAAACCAATGCTCCACATGCGGGTTTCACATGCCACCAACTCCACATTCACAGACAACTTCAGCGCCAAAGCCGTTTTGAGATAGCCCTCAATGCAAAGGCTCTAGGCGCAAATATTGGTGTGAGAGCTAATTCAATCAAGGAAACACTTCCTGTTGGTGAAGCGCATATGGAAGAAGTATCAGCCGAGTGGTTCTTGTGGGAGTCAAAACTCTATTTGGCTCACTAACTTCACACACCATCAGGCTTCCAAGCAGCTCTCAAGGAAACTCAGTTTTCACATTCTAGGCTTAATGCCCTTTGAGTGCCTAGGACTGAAATGAAGCTTGGTGAGCTTCCCACACAAACCAATGCTCCACATGGGGGTTTCACATGCCACCAACTCCACATTCACAAACAACTTCAGCGCCAAAGCCGTTTTCAGATAGCCCTCAATACAAAGGATCTAGGCCCAAATATTCGTGTGAGAGCTAATTCAATCAAGGAAACACTGCATGTTGGTGAAGCGCATATTGAAGAAGAATCAGCCGAGTGGTTCTTGTGGGAGAACAACTCCATTTGGCTCCCTAACTTCACACACCATCAGGCTATCAAGCAGCTCTCAAGGGAACTCAGTTTTCACACTCTATGCTTAGTGCATTTTGAGTGCATTATGTAGGAATGAACCTGGTAGAGCTTCCCACACAAACCAATGCTCCACATGCGGGTTTCACATGCCACCAACTCTACATTCACAGACAACTTCAGCGCCAAAGCCGTTTTCAGATAGCCCTCAATGCAAAGGCTCTAGGCGCAAATATTGGTGTGAGAGCTAATTCAATCAAGGAAACACTGCATGTTGGTGAAGCGCATATTGAAGAAGAATCAGCCGAGTGGTTCTTGTGGGAGAACAACTCCATTTGGCTCACTAACTTCACACACCATCAGGCTTCCAAGCAGCTCTCAAGGAAACTCAGCTTTCACACTCTAGGCTTAATGCCCTTTGAGTGCATTATCTCAGAATGAACCTGGTAGAGCATCCCACACAAACCAATGCTCCACATGCGGGTTTCACATGCCACCAACTCCACATTCACAGACAACTTCAGCGCCAAAGCCGTTTTCAGATAGCCCTCAATGCAAAGGCTCTAGGCGCAAATATTGGTGTGAGAGCTAATTCAATCAAGGAAACACTGCATGTTGGTGAAGCGCATATTGAAGAAGTATCAGCCGAGTGGTTCTTGTGGGAGAACAACTCCATTTGGCTCACTAACTTCACACACCATCAGGCTTCCAAGCAGCTCTCAACAAAACTCAGTTTTCACATTCTAGGCTTAATGCCCTTTGAGTGCCTAGGACTGAAATGAATCTTGGTGAGCTTCCCACACAAACCAATGCTCCACATGCGGGTTTCACATGCCACCAACTCCATATTCACAAACAACTTCAGCGCCAAAGCCGTTTTCAGGTAGCCCTCAATACAAAGGCTCTAGGCGCAAATATTGGTGTGAGAGCTAATTCAATCAAGGAAACACTGCATGTTGGTGAAGCGCATATTGAAGAAGAATCAGCCAAGTGGTTCTTGTGGGAGAACAACTCCATTTGGCTCACTAACTTCATACACCATCAGGCTTCCATGCAGCTCTCAAGGAAACTGAGTCTTCACACTGTAGGCGTAATGCCCGTTGAGTGCATTATCTCGGAATGAACCTGGTTGAGCATCCCACAAAAACCAATGCTCCACATGCGGATTTCGCATGCCACCAACTCCACATTCACAGACAACTTCAGCGCCAAAGCCGTTTTCAGATAGCCCTCAATACAAAGGCTCTAGGTGCAAATATTGGTGTGAGAGCTAATTCAATCAAGGAAATACTGCATGTTGGTGAAGCACATATTGAAGAAGAATCAGTCGAGTGGTTCTTGTGGGAGAACAACTCCATTTGGCTCACTAACTTCACACACCATCAGGCTTCCAAGCAGCTCTCAAGGAAACTCAGCTTTCACACTCTAGGCTTAATTCCCCTTGAGTGCCTAGGACTGAAATGAATCTTGGTGAGCTTCCCACACAAACCAATGCTCCACATGCGGGTTTCATATGCCACCAACTCCACATTAACAGACAACTTCAGCGCCAAAGCCGTTTTCAGATAGCCCTCATTACAAAGGCTCTAGGCGCAAATATTGGTGTGAGAGCTGATTCAATCAAGGAAACACTGCATGTTGGTGAAGCGCAAATTGAAGAAGTATCAGCCAAGTGGTCTTGTCAGAGAACAACTCCATTTGGCTCATTAAATTCACACACCATCAGGCTTCCAAGCAGCTCTCAAGGAAACTCAGTTTTCATACTCTAGGCTTAATGACCTTTGAGTGCCTAGCACTGAAATGAAGCTTGGTGAGCTTCCAACACAAACCAATGCTCCACATGCGGGTTTCACATGCCACCAACTCCACATTCACAGACAACTTCAGCGCCAAAGCTGTTTTTAGATAGCCCTCAATACAAATTCTCTAGGCGCAAATATTGGTGTGAGAGCTAATTCAATCAAGGAAACACTGCATGTTGGTGAAGCGCATATTGAAGAAGAATCAGCCGAGTGGTTTTTGTTTGATAACAACTCCATTTGGCTCACTAACTTCACACACCATCAGGCTTCCATGCAGCTCTCAAGGAAACTCAGTTTTCACACTCTAGGCTTAATGACCTTTGTGTGCATTATGTAGGAATGAACCTGGTAGAGCATCCCATACAAACCAATGCTCCACATGCTTCTTTCACATGCCACCAACTCCACATTCACAAACAACTTCAGCGCCAAAGCCGTTTTCAGATAGCCCTCAATACAAAGGCTCTAGGCGCAAATATTGGTGTGAGAGCTAATTCAATCAAGGAAACACTGCATGTTGGTGAAGCGCATATTGAAGAAGAATCAGCTGAGTGGTTCTTGTGGGATAACAACTCCATTTGGCTCACTAACTTCACACACCATCAGGCTTCCATGCAGCTCTCAAGGAAACTCAGTTTTCACACTCTAGGCTTAATGCCTTTTGAGTGAATTATCTAGGAATGAACCTGGTAGAGCATCCAACACAAACCAATGCTCCACATGCGTGTTTCACATGCCACCAACTCCACATTCACAGACAACTTCCTAGCCAAAGCCGTTTTCAGATAGCTCTCAATGCAAAGGCTCTAGGCGCAAATATTGGTGTGAGAGCTAATTCAATCAAGGAAACACTGCATGTTGGTGAAGCGCATATTGAAGAAGAATCAGCCGAGTGGTTCTTGTGGGAGAACAACTCCATTTGGCTCACTAACTTCACACACCATCAGACTTCCAAGCAGCTCTCAAGGAAACTCAGTTTTCACACTTTAGGTTTAATGCCCTTTGAGTGACTAGGACTGAAATGAATCTTGGTGAGCTTCCCACACAAACCAATGCTCCACATGCGGGTTTCACATGCCACCAACTCCACATTCACAGACAACTTCCTAGCAAAAGCCGTTTTCAGATAGCCCTCAATACAAAGGCTCTAGGCGCAAATATTGGTGTGAGAGCTAATTCAATCAAGGAAACACTGCATGTTGGTGAAGCGCATATTGAAGAAGAATCAGCCGAGTGGTTCTTGTGGGAGAACAACTCCATTTGGCTCACTAACTTCACACACCATCAGGCTTCCAAGCAGCTCTCAAGGAAACTCAGTTTTCACATTCTAGGCTTAATGCCCTTTGAGTGCCTAGGACTGAAATGAAGCTTGGTGAGCTTCCCACACAAACCAATGCTCCACATGCGGGTTTCACATGCCACCAACTCCACATTCACAGACAACTTCAGCGAAAAAGCCGTTTTCAGATAGCCCTCAATGCAAAGGCTCTAGGCGCAAATATTGGTGTGAGAGCTAATTCAATCAAGGAAACACTGCATGTTGGTGAAGCGCATATTGAAGAAGAATCAGCCGAGTGGTTCTTGTGGGAGAACAACTCCATTTGGCTCACTAACTTCACACACCATCAGGCTTCCAAGCAGCTCTCAAGGAAACTCAGTTTTCACACTCTAGGCTTAGTGCACTTTGAGTGCATTATGTAGGAATGAACCTGGTAGAGCTTCCCACACAAACCAATGCTCCACATGCGTGTTTCACATGCCACCAACTCCACATTCACAGACAACTTCAGCGCCAAAGCTGTTTTCAGATAGCCCTTAATACATAGGCTCTAGGCGCAAATATTGGTGTGAGAGCTAATTCAATCAAGGAAACATTGCATGTTGGTGAAGCGCATATTGAAGAAGAATGAGTCGAGTGGTTCTTGTGGGAGAACAACTCCATTTGGCTCACTAACTTCACACACCATCAGGCTACCAAGCAGCTCTCAAGGAAACTCAGTTTTCACATTCTAGGTTTAATGCACTTTGAGTGCATTATGTAGGAATGAACCTGGTAGAGCTTCCCACACAAACCAATGCTCCACATGCGGGTTTCACATGCCACCAACTCCACATTCACAGACAACTTCAGCGCCAAAGCCGTTTTCAGATAGCCCTCAATGCAAAGGCTCTAGGCGCAAATATTGGTGTGAGAGCTAATTCAATCAAGGAAACACTGCATGTTGGTGAAGCGCATATTGAAGAAGTATCAGCCAAGTGGTTCTTGTGGGAGAACAACTCCATTTGGCTCACTAACTTCACACACCATCAGGCTTCCAAGCAGCTCTCAACGAAACTCAGTTTTCACATTCTAGGCTTAATGCCCTTTGAGTGCCTAGGACTGAAATGAAGCTTGGTGAGCTTCCCACACAAACCAATGCTCCACATGCGGGTTTCACATGCCACCAACTCCATATTCACAAACAACTTCAGCGCCAAAGCCGTTTTCAGGTAGCCCTCAATACAAAGGCTCTAGGCGCAAATATTGGTGTGAGAGCTAATTCAATCAAGGAAACACTGCATGTTGGTGAAGCGCATATTGAAGAAGAATCAGCCGAGTGGTTCTTGTGGGAGAACCACTCCATTTGGCTCCCTAACTTCACACACCATCAGGCTACCAAGCAGCTCTCAAGGGAACTCAGTTTTCACACTCTAGGCCTAGTGCGCTTTGAGTGCATTATGTAGGAATGAACCTGGTAGAGCTTCCCACACAAACCAATGCTCTACATGCGGGTTTCACATGCCACCAACTCCACATTCACAGACAACTTCAGCGCCAAGTCCGTTTTCAGATAGCCCTCAATGCAAAGGCTCTAGGTGCAAATATTGGTGTGAAAGCTAATTCAATCAAGGAAACACTGCATGTTGGTGAAGCGCATATTGAAGAAGAATCAGCCGAGTGGTTCTTGTGGGAGAACAACTCCATTTGGCTCACTAACTTCACACACCATCAGGCTTCCAAGCAGCTCTCAAGGAAACTCAGTTTTCACATTCTAGGCTTAATGCCCTTTGAGTGCCTAGGACTGAAATGAAGCTTGGTGAGCTTCCCACACAAACCAATGCTCCACATGCGGGTTTCACATGCCACCAACTCCACATTCACAGACAACTTCAGCGAAAAAGCCGTTTTCAGATAGCCCTCAATGCAAAGGCTCTAGGCGCAAATATTGGTGTGAGAGCTAATTCAATCAAGGAAACACTGCATGTTGGTGAAGCGCATATTGAAGAAGAATCAGCCAAGTGGTTCTTGTGGGAGAACAACTCCATTTGGCTCACTAACTTCACACACCATCAGGCTTCCAAGCAGCTCTCAAGGAAACTCAGTTTTCACACTCTAGGCTTAGTGCACTTTGAGTGCATTATGTAGGAATGAACCTGGTAGAGCTTCCCACACAAACCAATGCTCCACATGCGTGTTTCACATGCCACCAACTCCACATTCACAGACAACTTCAGCGCCAAAGCTGTTTTCAGATAGCCCTTAATACATAGGCTCTAGGCGCAAATATTGGTGTGAGAGCTAATTCAATCAAGGAAACATTGCATGTTGGTGAAGCGCATATTGAAGAAGAATGAGTCGAGTGGTTCTTGTGGGAGAACAACTCCATTTGGCTCACTAACTTCACACACCATCAGGCTACCAAGCAGCTCTCAAGGAAACTCAGTTTTCACATTCTAGGGTTAATGCACTTTGAGTGCATTATGTAGGAATGAACCTGGTAGAGCTTCCCACACAAACCAATGCTCCACATGCGGGTTTCACATGCCACCAACTCCACATTCACAGACAACTTCAGCGCCAAAGCCGTTTTCAGATAGCCCTCAATGCAAAGGCTCTAGGCGCAAATATTGGTGTGAGAGCTAATTCAATCAAGGAAACACTGCATGTTGGTGAAGCGCATATTGAAGAAGTATCAGCCAAGTGGTTCTTGTGGGAGAACAACTCCATTTGGCTCACTAACTTCACACACCATCAGGCTTCCAAGCAGCTCTCAACGAAACTCAGTTTTCACATTCTAGGCTTAATGCCCTTTGAGTGCCTAGGACTGAAATGAAGCTTGGTGAGCATCCCACACAAACCAATGCTCCACATGCGTGTTTCACATGCCACCAACTCCACATTCACAGACAACTTCAGCGCCAAAGCTGTTTTCAGGTAGCCCTCAATACAAAGGCTCTAGGCGCAAATATTGGTGTGAGAGCTAATTCAATCAAGGAAACACTGCATGTTGGTGAAGCGCATATTGAAGAAGAATCAGCCGAGTGGTTCTTGTGGGAGAACCACTCCATTTGGCTCCCTAACTTCACACACCATCAGGCTACCAAGCAGCTCTCAAGGGAACTCAGTTTTCACACTCTAGGCCTAGTGCGCTTTGAGTGCATTATGTAGGAATGAACCTGGTAGAGCTTCCCACACAAACCAATGCTCTACATGCGGGTTTCACATGCCACCAACTCCACATTCACAGACAACTTCAGCGCCAAGGCCGTTTTCAGATAGCCCTCAATGCAAAGGCTCTAGGTGCAAATATTGGTGTGAAAGCTAATTCAATCAAGGAAACACTGCATGTTGTTGAAGCTCATATTGAAGAAGAATCAGCTGAGTGGTTCTTGTGGGATAACAACTCCATTTGGCTCACTAACTTCACACACCATCAGGCTTCCATGCAGCTCTCAAGGAAACTCAGTTTTCACACTCTAGGCTTAATGCCTTTTGAGTGCATTATGTAGGAATGAACCTGGTAGAGCATCCCACACAAACCAATGCTCCACATGCGTGTTTCACATGCCACCAACTCCACATTCACAGACAACTTCAGCGGCAAAGCCGTTTTCAGATAGTCCTCATTACAAAGGCTCTAGGCGCAAATATTGGTGTGAGAGCTAATTCAATCAAGGAAACACTGCATGTTGGTGAAGCGCATATTGAAGAAGAATCAGCCGAGTGGTTCTTGTGGGAGAACAACTCCATTTGGCTCACTAACTTCACACACCATCAGGCTATCAAGCAGCTCTCAAGGGAACTCAGTCTTCACACTCTAGGTTTAGTGCACTTTGAATGCATTATGTAGGAATGAACCTGGTAGAGCTTCCCACACAAACCAATGCTCCACATGCGGGTTTCACATGCCACCAACTCCACATTCACAGACAACTTCAGCGCCAAAGCCGTTTTCAGATAGCCCTCAATGCAAAGGCTCTAGGTGCAAATATTGGTGTGAGAGCTAATTCAATAAAGGAAACACTGCATGTTGGTGAAGCACATATTGAAGAAGAATCAGCCGAGTGGTTCTTGTGGGAGAACAACTCCATTTGGCTCACTAACTTCACACACCATCAGGCTTCCAAGCAGCTCTCAAGGAAACTCAGTTTTCACACTTTAGGATTAATGCCCTTTGAGAGACTAGGACTGAAATGAAGCTTGGTGAGCTTCCCACACAAACCAATGCTCCACATGCGGGTTTCACATGCCACCAACTCCACATTCACAGACAACTTCAGCGCCAAAGCCGTTTTCAGATAGCCCTCAATGCAAAGGCTCTAGGCGCAAATATTGGTGTGAGAGCTAATTCAATCAAGGAAACACTGCATGTTGGTGAAGCGCATATTGAAGAAGAATCAGCCGAGTGGTTCTTGTGGGAGAACAACTCCATTTGGCTCACTAACTTCACACACCATCAGGCTTCCAAGCAGCTCTCAAGGAAACTCAGTTTTCACATTCTAGGCTTAATGACCTTTGAGTGCCTAGGACTGAAATGAAGCTTGGTGAGCTTCCCACACAAACCAATGCTCCACATGCGGGTTTCACATGCCACCAACTCCACATTCACAGACAACTTCAGCGAAAAAGCCGTTTTCAGATAGCCCTCAATGCAAAGGCTCTAGGCGCAAATATTGGTGTGAGAGCTAATTCAATCAAGGAAACACTGCATGTTGGTGAAGCGCATATTGAAGAAGAATCAGCCGAGTGGTTCTTGTGGGAGAACAACTCCATTTGGCTCACTAACTTCACACACCATCAGGCTTCCAAGCAGCTCTCAAGGAAACTCAGTTTTCACACTCTAGGCTTAGTGCACTTTGAGTGCATTATGTAGGAATGAACCTGGTAGAGCTTCCCACACAAACCAATGCTCCACATGCGTGTTTCACATGCCACCAACTCCACATTCACAGACAACTTCCTAGCCAAAGCCGTTTTGAGATAGCCCTCAATGCAAAGGCTCTAGGCGCAAATATTGGTGTGAGAGCTAATTCAATCAAGGAAACACTTCCTGTTGGTGAAGCGCATATGGAAGAAGTATCAGCCGAGTGGTTCTTGTGGGAGAACAACTCTATTTGGCTCACTAACTTCACACACCATCAGGCTTCCAAGCAGCTCTCAAGGAAACTCAGTTTTCACATTCTAGGCTTAATGCCCTTTGAGTGCCTAGGACTGAAATGAAGCTTGGTGAGCTTCCCACACAAACCAATGCTCCACATGGGGGTTTCACATGCCACCAACTCCACATTCACAAACAACTTCAGCGCCAAAGCCGTTTTCAGATAGCCCTCAATACAAAGGATCTAGGCCCAAATATTGGTGTGAGAGCTAATTCAATCAAGGAAACACTGCATGTTGGTGAAGCGCATATTGAAGAAGAATCAGCCGAGTGGTTCTTGTGGGAGAACAACTCCATTTGGCTCACTAACTTCACACACCATCAGGCTACCAAGCAGCTCTCAAGGGAACTCAGTTTTCACACTCTATGCTTAGTGCATTTTGAGTGCATTATGTAGGAATGAACCTGGTAGAGCTTCCCACACAAACCAATGCTCCACATGCGGGTTTCACATGCCACCAACTCCACATTCACAGACAACTTCAGCGCCAAAGCCGTTTTCAGATAGCCCTCAATGCAAAGGCTCTAGGCGCAAATATTGGTGTGAGAGCTAATTCAAACAAGGAAACACTGCATGTTGGTGAAGCGCATATTGAAGAAGTATCAGCCGAGTGGTTCTTGTGGGAGAACAACTCCATTTGGCTCACTAACTTCACACACCATCAGGCTTCCAAGCAGCTCTCAACGAAACTCAGTTTTCACATTCTAGGCTTAATGCCCTAGAGTGCCTAGGACTGAAATGAATCTTGGTGAGCTTCCCACACAAACCAATGCTCCACATGCGGGTTTCACATGCCACCAACTCCATATTCACAAACAACTTCAGCGCCAAAGCCGTTTTCAGTAGCCCTCAATACAAAGGCTCTAGGCGCAAATATTGGTGTGAGAGCTAATTCAATCAAGGAAACACTGCATGTTGGTGAAGCACATATGGAAGAAGAATCAGCCAAGTGGTTCTTGTGGGAGAACAACTCCATTTGGCTCACTAACTTCATACACCATCAGGCTTCCATGCAGCTCTCAAGGAAACTCAGTCTTCACACTGTAGGCGTACTGCCAGTTGAGTGCATTATCTCGGAATGAACCTGGTTGAGCATCCCACAAAAACCAAAGCTCCACATGCGGATTTCACATGCCACCAACTCCACATTCACAGACAACTTCAGCGCCAAAGCCGTTTTCAGATAGCCCTCAATACAAAGGCTCTAGGCCCAAATATTGGTGTGAGAGCTAATTCAATCAGGGAAATACTGCATGTTGGTGAAGCGCATATTGAAGAAGAATCAGCCGAGTGGTTCTTGTGGGAGAACAACTCCATTTGGCTCACTAACTTCACACACCATCAGGCTTCCATGCAACTCTCAAGGAAACTCAGTTTTCACACTCTAGGCTTAATTCCCCTAGAGTGCCTAGGACTGAAATGAATCTTGGTGAGCTTCCCACACAAACCAATGCTCCACATGCGGGTTTCATATGCCACCAACTCCACATTCACAGACAACTTCAGCGCCAAAGCCGTTTTCAGATAGCCCTCATTACAAAGGCTCTAGGCGCAAATATTGGTGTGAGAGCTGATTCAATCAAGGAAACACTGCATGTTGGTGAAGCGCATATTGAAGAAGAATCAGCCAAGTGGTCTTGTGGGAGAACAACTCCATTTGGCTCATTAAATTCACACACCATCAGGCTTCCAAGCAGCTCTCAAGGAAACTCAGTTTTCATACTCTAGGCTTAATGACCTTTGAGTGCCTAGCACTGAAATGAAGCTTGGTGAGCTTCCCACACAAACCAATGCTCCACATGCGGGTTTCACATGCCACCAACTCCACATTCACAGACAACTTCCTAGCCAAAGCCGTTTTCAGATAGCCCTCAATAGAAAGGCTCTAGGCGCAAATATTGGTGTGAGAGCTAATTCAATCAAGGAAACACTGCATGTTGGTGAAGCGCATATTGAAGAAGAATCAGCCGAGTGGTTCTTGTGGGAGAACAACTCCATTTGGCTCACTAACTTCACACACCATCAGGCTTCCAAGCAGCTCTCAAGGAAACTCAGTTTTCACACTCTAGGCTTAATGCCCTTTGAGTGCATTATGTAGGAATGAACCTGGTAGAGCATTCCACACAAACCAATGCTCTACATGCGGGTTTCACATGCCACCAACTCCACATTCACAGACAACTTCAGCGCCAAAGCCGTTTTCAGATAGCCCTCAATGCAAAGGCTCTAGGCGCAAATATTGGTGTGAGAGCTAATTCAATCAAGGAAACACTGCATGTTGGTGAAGCGCATATTGAAGAAGAATCAGCCGAGTGGTTCTTGTGGGAGAACAACTCCATTTGGCTCACTAACTTCACACACCATCAGGCTTCCAAGCAGCTCTCAAGGAAACTCACTTTTCACACTCTAGCCTTAATGCCCTTTCAGTGCCTAGGACTGAAATGAAGCTTGGTGAGCTTCCCACACAAACCAATGCTCCACATGCGGGTTTCACATGCCACCAACTCCACATTCACAGACAACTTCAGCGCCAAAACCATTTTCAGATAGCCCTCAATAGAAAGGCTCTAGGCGCAAATATTGGTGTGAGAGCTAATTCAATCAAGGAAACACTGCATGTTGGTGAAGCGCATATTGAAGAAGAATCAGCCGAGTGGTTCTTGTGGGAGAACAACTCCATTTGGCTCACTAACTTCACACACCATCAGGCTTCCAAGCAGCTCTCAAGGAAACTCAGTTTTCACATTCTAGGCTTAATGACCTTTGAGTGCCTAGGACTGAAATGAAGCTTGGTGAGCTTCCCACACAAACCAATGCTCCACATGCGGGTTTCACATGCCACCAACTCCACATTCACAGACAACTTCAGCGAAAAAGCCGTTTTCAGATAGCCCTCAATGCAAAGGCTCTAGGCGCAAATATTGGTGTGAGAGCTAATTCAATCAAGGAAACACTGCATGTTGGTGAAGCGCATATTGAAGAAGAATCAGCCGAGTGGTTCTTGTGGGAGAACAACTCCATTTGGCTCACTAACTTCACACACCATCAGGCTTCCAAGCAGCTCTCAAGGAAACTCAGTTTTCACACTCTAGGCTTAGTGCACTTTGAGTGCATTATGTAGGAATGAACCTGGTAGAGCTTCCCACACAAACCAATGCTCCACATGCGGGGTTCACATGCCACCAACTCCACATTCACAGACAACTTCCTAGCCAAAGCCGTTTTGAGATAGCCCTCAATGCAAAGGCTCTAGGCGCAAATATTGGTGCGAGAGCTAATTCAATCAAGGAAACACTTCCTGTTGGTGAAGCGCATATGGAAGAAGTATCAGCCGAGTGGTTCTTGTGGGAGAACAACTCTATTTGGCTCACTAACTTCACACACCATCAGGCTTCCAAGCAGCTCTCAAGGAAACTCAGTTTTCACATTCTAGGCTTAATGCCCTTTGAGTGCCTAGGACTGAAATGAAGCTTGGTGAGCTTCCCACACAAACCAATGCTCCACATGGGGGTTTCACATGCCACCAACTCCACATTCACAAACAACTTCAGCGCCAAAGCCGTTTTCAGATAGCCCTCAATACAAAGGATCTAGGCCCAAATATTGGTGTGAGAGCTAATTCAATCAAGGAAACACTGCATGTTGGTGAAGCGCATATTGAAGAAGAATCAGCCGAGTGGTTCTTGTGGGAGAACAACTCCATTTGGCTCACTAACTTCACACACCATCAGGCTACCAAGCAGCTCTCAAGGGAACTCAGTTTTCACACTCTATACTTAGTGCATTTTGAGTGCATTATGTAGGAATGATCCTGGTAGAGCTTCCCACACAAACCAATGCTCCACATGCGGGTTTCACATGCCACCAACTCCACATTCACAGACAACTTCAGCGCCAAAGCCGTTTTCAGATAGCCCTCAATGCAAAGGCTCTAGGCGCAAATATTGGTGTGAGAGCTAATTCAATCAAGGAAACACTGCATGTTGGTGAAGCGCATATTGAAGAAGTATCAGCCGAGTGGTTCTTGTGGGAGAACAACTCCATTTGGCTCACTAACTTCACACACCATCAGGCTTCCAAGCAGCTCTCAACGAAACTCAGTTTTCACATTCTAGGCTTAATGCCCTAGAGTGCCTAGGACTGAAATGAATCTTGGTGAGCTTCCCACACAAACCAATGCTCCACATGCGGGTTTCACATGCCACCAACTCCATATTCACAAACAACTTCAGCGCCAAAGCCGTTTTCAGTAGCCCTCAATACAAAGGCTCTAGGCGCAAATATTGGTGTGAGAGCTAATTCAATCAAGGAAACACTGCATGTTGGTGAAGCACATATGGAAGAAGAATCAGCCAAGTGGTTCTTGTGGGAGAACAACTCCATTTGGCTCACTAACTTCATACACCATCAGGCTTCCATGCAGCTCTCAAGGAAACTCAGTCTTCACACTCTAGGCTTAATTCCCCTTGAGTGCCTAGGACTGAAATGAATCTTGGTGAGCTTCCCACACAAACCAATGCTCCACATGCGGGTTTCATATGCCACCAACTCCACATTCACAGACAACTTCAGCGCCAAAGCCGTTTTCAGATAGCCCTCATTACAAAGGCTCTAGGCGCAAATATTGGTGTGAGAGCTGATTCAATCAAGGAAACACTGCATGTTGGTGAAGCGCATATTGAAGAAGAATCAGCCAAGTGGTCTTGTGGGAGAACAACTCCATTTGGCTCATTAAATTCACACACCATCAGGCTTCCAAGCAGCTCTCAAGGAAACTCAGTTTTCATACTCTAGGCTTAATGACCTTTGAGTGCCTAGCACTGAAATGAAGCTTGGTGAGCTTCCCACACAAACCAATGCTCCACATGCGGGTTTCACATGCCACCAACTCCACATTCACAGACAACTTCCTAGCCAAAGCCGTTTTCAGATAGCCCTCAATAGAAAGGCTCTAGGCGCAAATATTGGTGTGAGAGCTAATTCAATCAAGGAAACACTGCATGTTGGTGAAGCGCATATTGAAGAAGAATCAGCCGAGTGGTTCTTGTGGGAGAACAACTCCATTTGGCTCACTAACTTCACACACCATCAGGCTTCCAAGCAGCTCTCAACGAAACTCAGTTTTCACACTCTAGGCTTAATGCCCTTTGAGTGCATTATGTAGGAATGAACCTGGTAGAGCATTCCACACAAACCAATGCTCTACATGCGGGTTTCACATGCCACCAACTCCACATTCACAGACAACTTCAGCGCCAAAGCCGTTTTCAGATAGCCCTCAATGCAAAGGCTCTAGGTGCAAATATTGGTGTGAAAGCTAATTCAATCAAGGAAACACTGCATGTTGGTGAAGCGCACATGGAAGAAGAATCAGCTGAGTGGTTCTTGTGGGAGAACAACTCCATTTGGCTCACTAACTTCACACACCATCAGGCTTCCAAGCAGCTCTCAAGGAACCTCAGTTTTCACACTCCAGGCTTAATGCCTTTTGAGTGAATTATCTAGGAATGAACCTGGTAGAGCATCCCACACAAACCAATGCTCCACATGCGTGTTTCACATGCCACCAACTCCACATTCACAGACAACTTCAGCGCCAAAGCCGTTTTCAGATAGTCCTCATTACAAAGGCTCTAGGCGCAAATATTGGTGTGAGAGCTAATTCAATCAAGGAAACACTGCATGTTGGTGAAGCGCATATTGAAGAAGAATCAGCCGAGTGGTTCTTGTGGGAGAACAACTCCATTTGGCTCACTAACTTCACACACCATCAGGCTTCCAAGCAGCTCTCAAGGAAACTCACTTTTCACACTCTAGCCTTAATGCCCTTTCAGTGCCTAGGACTGAAATGAAGCTTGGTGAGCTTCCCACACAAACCAATGCTCCACATGCGGGTTTCACATGCCACCAACTCCACATTCACAGACAACTTCAGCGCCAAAACCATTTTCAGATAGCCCTCAATAGAAAGGCTCTAGGCGCAAATATTGGTGTGAGAGCGAATTCAATCAAGGAAACACTGCATGTTGGTGAAGCGCATATTGAAGAAGAATCAGCCGAGTGGTTCTTGTGGGAGAACCACTCCATTTGGCTCCCTAATTTCACACACCATCAGGCTACCAAGCAACTCTCAAGGGAACTCAGTTTTCACACTCTAGGCCTAGTGCGCTTTGAGTGCATTATGTAGGAATGAACCTGGTAGAGCTTCCCACACAAACCAATGCTCTACATGCGTGTTTCACATGCCACCAACTCCACATTCACAGACAACTTCAGCGCCAAAGCCGTTTTGAGATAGCCCTCAATGCAAAGGCTCTAGGCGCAAATATTGGTGTGAGAGCTAATTCAATCAAGGAAACACTGCATGTTGGTGAAGGGCATATTGAAGAAGGATCAGCCGAGTGGTTCTTGTGGGAGAACAACTCCATTTGGCTCACTAACTTCACACACCATCAGGCTTCCAAGCAGCTCTCAAGGAAACTCAGTTTTCACACTCTATGCTTAGTGCATTTTGAGTGCATTATGTAGGAATGAACCTGGTAGAGCTTCCCACACAAACCAATGCTCCACATGCGGGTTTCACATGCCACCAACTCCACATTCACAGACAACTTCAGCGCCAAAGCCGTTTTCAGATAGCCCTCAATGCAAAGGCTCTAGGCGCAAATATTGGTGTGAGAGCTAATTCAATCAAGGAAACACTGCATGTTGGTGAAGCGCATATTGAAGAAGTATCAGCCGAGTGGTTCTTGTGGGAGAACAACTCCATTTGGCTCACTAACTTCACACACCATCAGGCTTCCAAGCAGCTCTCAACGAAACTCAGTTTTCACATTCTAGGCTTAATGCCCTAGAGTGCCTAGGACTGAAATGAATCTTGGTGAGCTTCCCACACAAACCAATGCTCCACATGCGGGTTTCACATGCCACCAACTCCATATTCACAAACAACTTCAGCGCCAAAGCCGTTTTCAGGTAGCCCTCAATACAAAGGCTCTAGGCGCAAATATTGGTGTGAGAGCTAATTCAATCAAGGAAACACTGCATGTTGGTGAAGCACATATGGAAGAAGAATCAGCCAAGTGGTTCTTGTGGGAGAACAACTCCATTTGGCTCACTAACTTCATACACCATCAGGCTTCCATGCAGCTCTCAAGGAAACTCAGTCTTCACACTGTAGGCGTAATGCCCGTTGAGTGCATTATCTCGGAATGAACCTGGTTGAGCATCCCACAAAAACCAATGCTCCACATGCGGATTTCACATGCCACCAACTCCACATTCACAGACAACTTCAGCGCCAAAGCCGTTTTCAGATAGCCCTCAATACAAAGGCTCTAGGCGCAAATATTGGTGTGAGAGCTAATTCAATCAAGGAAATACTGCATGTTGGTGAAGCGCATATTGAAGAAGAATCAGCCGAGTGGTTCTTGTGGGAGAACAACTCCATTTGGCTCACTAACTTCACACACCATCAGGCTTCCAAGCAGCTCTCAAGGAAACTCAGTTTTCACACTCTAGGCTTAATTCCCCTTGAGTGCCTAGGACTGAAATGAATCTTGGTGAGCTTCCCACACAAACCAATGCTCCACATGCGGGTTTCATATGCCACCAACTCCACATTCACAGACAACTTCAGCGCCAAAGCCGTTTTCAGATAGCCCTCATTACAAAGGCTCTAGGCGCAAATATTGGTGTGAGAGCTGATTCAATCAAGGAAACACTGCATGTTGGTGAAGCGCATATTGAAGAAGAATCAGCCAAGTGGTCTTGTGGGAGAACAACTCCATTTGGCTCATTAAATTCACACACCATCAGGCTTCCAAGCAGCTCTCAAGGAAACTCAGTTTTCATACTCTAGGCTTAATGCCCTTTGAGTGCCTAGCACTGAAATGAAGCTTCGTGAGCTTCCCACACAAACCAATGCTCCACATGCGGGTTTCACATGCCACCAACTCCACATTCACAGACAACTTCCTAGCCAAAGCCGTTTTCAGATAGCCCTCAATAGAAAGGCTCTAGGAGCAAATATTGGTGTGAGAGCTAATTCAATCAAGGAAACACTGCATGTTGGTGAAGCGCATATTGAAGAAGAATCAGCCGAGTGGTTCTTGTGGGAGAACAACTCCATTTGGCTCACTAACTTCACACACCATCAGGCTTCCAAGCAGCTCTCAAGGAAACTCAGTTTTCACACTCTAGGCTTAATGCCTTTTGAGTGCATTATCAAATAATGAACCTGGTAGAGCATCCCACACAAACCAATGCTCCACATGCGGGTTTCACATGCCACCAACTCCACATTCACAGACAACTTCAGCGCCAAAGCCGTTTTCAGATAGTCCTCAATACAAAACTCTAGGCGCAAATATTGGTGTGAGAGCTAATTCAATCAAGGAAACACTGCATGTTGGTGAAGCACATATGGAAGAAGAATCAGCCGAGTGGTTCTTGTGGGAGAACAACTCCATTTGGCTCACTAACTTCATACACCATCAGGCTTCCATGCAGCTCTCAAGGAAACTCAGTTTTCACACTCTAGGCTTAATGCCCTTTGAGTGCATTATGTAGGAATGAACCTGGTAGAGCATTCCACACAAACCAATGCTCTACATGCGGGTTTCACATGCCACCAACTCCACATTCACAGACAACTTCAGCGCCAAAGCCGTTTTCAGATAGCCCTCAATGCAAAGGCTCTAGGTGCAAATATTGGTGTGAAAGCTAATTCAATCAAGGAAACACTGCATGTTGGTGAAGCGCACATGGAAGAAGAATCAGCTGAGTGGTTCTTGTGGGAGAACAACTCCATTTGGCTCACTAACTTCACACACCATCAGGCTTCCAAGCAGCTCTCAAGGAACCTCAGTTTTCACACTCCAGGCTTAATGCCTTTTGAGTGAATTATCTAGGAATGAACCTGGTAGAGCATCCAACACAAACCAATGCTCCACATGCGTGTTTCACATGCCACCAACTCCACATTCACAGACAACTTCAGCGCCAAAGCCGTTTTCAGATAGTCCTCATTACAAAGGCTCTAGGCGCAAATATTGGTGTGAGAGCTAATTCAGTCAAGGAAACACTGCATGTTGGTGAAGCGCATATTGAAGAAGAATCAGCCGAGTGGTTCTTGTGGGAGAACAACTCCATTTGGCTCACTAACTTCACACACCATCAGGCTTCCAAGCAGCTCTCAAGGAAACTCACTTTTCACACTCTAGCCTTAATGCCCTTTCAGTGCCTAGGACTGAAATGAAGCTTGGTGAGCTTCCCACACAAACCAATGCTCCACATGCGGGTTTCACATGCCACCAACTCCACATTCACAGACAACTTCAGCGCCAAAACCATTTTCAGATAGCCCTCAATAGAAAGGCTCTAGGCGCAAATATTGGTGTGAGAGCTAATTCAATCAAGGAAACACTGCATGTTGGTGAAGCGCATATTGAAGAAGAATCAGCCGAGTGGTTCTTGTGGGAGAACCACTCCATTTGGCTCCCTAATTTCACACACCATCAGGCTACCAAGCAACTCTCAAGGGAACTCAGTTTTCACACTCTAGGCCTAGTGCGCTTTGAGTGCATTATGTAGGAATGAACCTGGTAGAGCTTCCCACACAAACCAATGCTCTACATGCGTGTTTCACATGCCACCAACTCCACATTCACAGACAACTTCAGCGCCAAAGCCGTTTTGAGATAGCCCTCAATGCAAAGGCTCTAGGCGCAAATATTGGTGCGAGAGCTAATTCAATCAAGGAAACTCTTCCTGTTGGTGAAGCGCATATGGAAGAAGTATCAGCCGAGTGGTTCTTGTGGGAGAACAACTCTATTTGGCTCACTAACTTCACACACCATCAGGCTTCCAAGCAGCTCTCAAGGAAACTCAGTTTTCACATTCTAGGCTTAATGCCCTTTGAGTGCCTAGGACTGAAATGAAGCTTGGTGAGCTTCCCACACAAACCAATGCTCCACATGCGGGTTTCACATGCCACCAACTCCACATTCACAAACAACTTCAGCGCCAAAGCCGTTTTCAGATAGCCCTCAATACAAAGGATCTAGGCCCAAATATTGGTGTGAGAGCTAATTCAATCAAGGAAACACTGCATGTTGGTGAAGGGCATATTGAAGAAGGATCAGCCGAGTGGTTCTTGTGGGAGAACAACTCCATTTGGCTCACTAACTTCACACACCATCAGGCTTCCAAGCAGCTCTCAAGGAAACTCAGTTTTCACACTCTATGCTTAGTGCATTTTGAGTGCATTATGTAGGAATGAACCTGGTAGAGCTTCCCACACAAACCAATGCTCCACATGCGGGTTTCACATGCCACCAACTCCACATTCACAGACAACTTCAGCGCCAAAGCCGTTTTCAGATAGCCCTCAATGCAAAGGCTCTAGGCGCAAATATTGGTGTGAGAGCTAATTCAATCAAGGAAACACTGCATGTTGGTGAAGCGCATATTGAAGAAGTATCAGCCGAGTGGTTCTTGTGGGAGAACAACTCCATTTGGCTCACTAACTTCACACACCATCAGGCTTCCAAGCAGCTCTCAACGAAACTCAGTTTTCACATTCTAGGCTTAATGCCCTAGAGTGCCTAGGACTGAAATGAATCTTGGTGAGCTTCCCACACAAACCAATGCTCCACATGCGGGTTTCACATGCCACCAACTCCATATTCACAAACAACTTCAGCGCCAAAGCCGTTTTCAGGTAGCCCTCAATACAAAGGCTCTAGGCGCAAATATTGGTGTGAGAGCTAATTCAATCAAGGAAACACTGCATGTTGGTGAAGCACATATGGAAGAAGAATCAGCCAAGTGGTTCTTGTGGGAGAACAACTCCATTTGGCTCACTAACTTCATACACCATCAGGCTTCCAAGCAGCTCTCAAGGAAACTCAGTCTTCACACTGTAGGCGTAATGCCCGTTGAGTGCATTATCTCGGAATGAACCTGGTTGAGCATCCCACAAAAACCAATGCTCCACATGCGGATTTCACATGCCACCAACTCCACATTCACAGACAACTTCAGCGCCAAAGCCGTTTTCAGATAGCCCTCAATACAAAGTCTCTAGGCGCAAATATTGGTGTGAGAGCTAATTCAATCAAGGAAATACTGCATGTTGGTGAAGCGCATATTGAAGAAGAATCAGCCGAGTGGTTCTTGTGGGAGAACAACTCCATTTGGCTCACTAACTTCACACACCATCAGGCTTCCATGCAACTCTCAAGGAAACTCAGTTTTCACACTCTAGGCTTAATTCCCCTTGAGTGCCTAGGACTGAATTGAATCTTGGTGAGCTTCCCACACAAACCAATGCTCCACATGCGGGTTTCATATGCCACCAACTCCACATTCACAGACAACTTCAGCGCCAAAGCCATTTTCAGATAGCCCTCATTACAAAGGCTCTAGGCGCAAATATTGGTGTGAGAGCTGATTCAATCAAGGAAACACTGCATGTTGGTGAAGCGCATATTGAAGAAGAATCAGCCAAGTGGTCTTGTGGGAGAACAACTCCATTTGGCTCATTAAATTCACACACCATCAGGCTTCCAAGCAGCTCTCAAGGAAACTCAGTTTTCATACTCTAGGCTTAATGCCCTTTGAGTGCCTAGCACTGAAATGAAGCTTGGTGAGCTTCCCACACAAACCAATGCTCCACATGCGGGTTTCACATGCCAACAACTCCACATTCACAGACAACTTCCTAGCCAAAGCCGTTTTCAGATAGCCCTCAATAGAAAGGCTCTAGGAGCAAATATTGGTGTGAGAGCTAATTCAATCAAGGAAACACTGCATGTTGGTGAAGCGCATATTGAAGAAGAATCAGCCGAGTGGTTCTTGTGGGAGAACAACTCCATTTGGCTCACTAACTTCACACACCATCAGGCTTCCAAGCAGCTCTCAAGGAAACTCAGTTTTCACACTCTAGGCTTAATGCCTTTTGAGTGCATTATCTAAGAATGAACCTGGTAGAGCATCCCACACAAACCAATGCTCCACATGCGGGTTTCACATGCCACCAACTCCACATTCACAGACAACTTCAGCGCCAAAGCCGTTTTCAGATAGTCCTCAATACAAAGACTCTAGGCTCAAATATTGGTGTGAGAGCTAATTCAATCAAGGAAACACTGCATGTTGGTGAAGCACATATGGAAGAAGAATCAGCCAAGTTTTTCTTGTGGGAGAACAACTCCATTTGGCTCACTAACTTCATACACCATCAGGCTTCCATGCAGCTCTCAAGGAAACTCAGTCTTCACACTGTAGGCGTAATGCCCGTTGAGTGCATTATCTCGGAATGAACCTGGTTGAGCATCCCACAAAAACCAATGCTCCACATGCGGATTTCACATGCCACCAACTCCACATTCACAGACAACTTCAGCGCCAAAGCCGTTTTCAGATAGCCCTCAATACAAAGGCTCTAGGCGCAAATATTGGCGTGAGAGCTAATTCAATCAAGGAAATACTGCATGTTGGTGAAGCGCATATTGAAGAAGAATCAGCCGAGTGGTTCTTGTGGGAGAACAACTCCATTTGGCTCACTAACTTCACACACCATCAGGCTTCCATGCAACTCTCAAGGAAACTCAGTTTTCACACTCTAGGCTTAATTCCCCTTGAGTGCCTAGGACTGAAATGAATCTTGGTGAGCTTCCCACACAAACCAATGCTCCACATGCGGGTTTCATATGCCACCAACTCCACATTCACAGACAACTTCAGCGCCAAAGCCGTTTTCAGATAGCCCTCATTACAAAGGCTCTAGGCGCAAATATTGGTGTGAGAGCTGATTCAATCAAGGAAACACTGCATGTTGGTGAAGCGCATATTGAAGAAGAATCAGCCAAGTGGTCTTGTGGGAGAACAACTCCATTTGGCTCATTAAATTCACACACCATCAGGCTTCCAAGCAGCTCTCAAGGAAACTCAGTTTTCATACTCTAGGCTTAATGCCCTTTGAGTGCCTAGGACTGAAATGAAGCTTGGTGAGCTTCCCACACAAACCAATGCTCCACATGCGGGTTTCACATGCCACCAACTCCACATTCACAGACAACTTCCTAGCCAAAGCCGTTTTGAGATAGCCCTCAATAGAAAGGCTCTAGGAGCAAATATTGGTGTGAGAGCTAATTCAATCAAGGAAACACTGCATGTTGGTGAAGCGCATATTGAAGAAGAATCAGCCGAGTGGTTCTTGTGGGAGAACAACTCCATTTGGCTCACTAACTTCACACACCATCAGGCTTCCAAGCAGCTCTCAAGGAAACTCAGTTTTCACACTCTAGGCTTAATGCCTTTTGAGTGCATTATCTAAGAATGAACCTGGTAGAGCATCCCACACAAACCAATGCTCCACATGCGGGTTTCACATGCCACCAACTCCACATTCACAGACAACTTCAGCGCCAAAGCCGTTTTCAGATAGTCCTCAATACAAAGACTCTAGGCGCAAATATTGGTGGGAGAGCTAATTCAATCAAGGAAACACTGCATGTTGGTGAAGCACATATGGAAGAAGAATTAGCCGAGTGGTTCTTGTGGGAGAACAACTCCATTTGGCTCACTAACTTCATACACCATCAGGCTTCCATGCAGCTCTCAAGGAAACTCAGTCTTCACACTGTAGGCGTAATGCCCGTTGAGTGCATTATCTCGGAATGAACCTGGTTGAGCATCCCACAAAAACCAATGCTCCACATGCGGATTTCACATGCCACCAACTCCACATTCACAGACAACTTCAGCGCCAAAGCCGTTTTCAGATAGCCCTCAATACAAAGGCTCTAGGCGCAAATATTGGTGTGAGAGCTAATTCAATCAAGGAAATACTGCATGTTGGTGAAGCGCATATTGAAGAAGAATCAGCCGAGTGGTTCTTGTGGGAGAACAACTCCATTTGGCTCACTAACTTCACACACCATCAGGCTTCCATGCAACTCTCAAGGAAACTCAGTTTTCACACTCTAGGCTTAATTCCCCTTGAGTGCCTAGGAC